>NC_091742.1:11376700-11541700 GCF_043380555.1 Nothobranchius furzeri
TGTAAAATGCCAGTTAGGCTGAAGTGAAAGCCAAGGAATAAAAATGAGCCTTCAGGCGTGATTTAAAATTAGAGAGAGGGGGGGGCATTCTCACTGCTAGAGGGAGTTGGTTCCAGAGACGAGGCGCACAGATTGAGAATGCTCGTTCTCCTCGTGTCCTCACCTGAACACTTGGGACCTGTAACAGGTGGTGGTCTGCTGACCAAAGAATTCGAGCAGGTAAGTAAGACTAAACCAGCTGAGTCAAGTAGAGAGGCGCATAAAGAGTGACTTAAAAACAAGAAGTAAAATTTTAAACTGGATCCGATAGCGCACTGGGAGCCAGTGCAACTGGTTCAGAACAGGAGTAATGTGCTCCCTTCGTCTGGTGTCTGTCAAAAGGTGGGCAGCCGCATTCTGTACCAGCTGTAGGCGCGCAACCGAGGAAGATGTAATGATTTAGTGGTAGAAACGCCAACATAAGCATAGATAAAATAATCTTCTAAAGACCCTTTCTATGTTTTTCTACTTGAATGTTTTTCCAGTTCAGATAGTTTCTTCTTTTTCATTTTTATTTAAACGCCATCTTACCTTTAGCAACCTGAGGTCATTGACCCGTTCATCCTTATCGAAACAAGGATGAGGAATGCTCTTCTTCACTTTCCGAACCTGCCTGAAATTCTTTTCCTTAGCCTTGTCTTTGATGGAGTGAACCCCCAGCAGCACCGTCTTAATGCTGCAAGGAAAAAAAACACCATCATGTAAAATTAAAACTAAGATAAGAGTGAACAGATTAAATTATAGACACTATCAAAATCCAGAAAATGATTTTAAAGATGTTGCATTAACCCATCATCGTCCACAGCAAGAAAAAGAAATGAATAATTAAAATTAAGCGTTTTCTATTTGTTTTCAGGAAAATGGCTGTTTTCTAGATTCTGATGCACACCGTGGGACTGAAACCTGCACACATCTTATCTGAAGCCTTGTAGCTTTTGTGGTTTCTGTTGAAGTACGTGACGTGTGGTGGCTACTTTTGCTTCCTTCACAGAAAACACGATGTGCTCAGATGCCTCGTTGTGCTTTGCAGCTGCGTGATTTTGACCTGTGTCTATTTATACGCAGCCTGTGAAAATATTAGGTGATGAAAACTTTTAACGACCCGAAGTCACACTATGTAAGCATGAACGAGTTTATCAGGAGTGTGATCTAAGGGAATACAAATCTAATATTAGCTGGACCTGTTTGTCCCATTATCAGTATTAATAATCTATATCTTGGTACATCCAAAAGAATAAACATTCATCTCAATTTGCAAATCTGTTCCCAAAAGAAGGTGGTTTAGAAAACTGCTGGCTAAATGTTAATTAATTATGCTTGATTTAAAAGTTCTTACTCTCTGCAATGTGCAGCGGTCAAGACCCATTTTGGATCAATTAGAACCCCTCCGCACATCGGCTTGTCGTTCTCTAGCAGAGCCATGAAAGGCAGAGAGTGTTGCTGCACCTCTTTCCCATTGATGATCTCAGAACTGTGGCCTAATACACACACACACACACACACACACACAGAGAGAGAGAGAGAAATGGAAACGAGAGATAAAAACAGCTGATTTTTACAAACTGACAGCATATAGGGACTGACTTCTCACTGACCTGAGCTGGCAGTAAGGAGAATGACAGAGGAGATTAAAGCGCCGAAACTCTTCAGAGACAACATTTCTTCTTATCCACTTGTTTGATCTGGTGATGACGAGTGCACCCCTCCTGATTCTCACCCTTGCTTTTATGTGTTATGTTCAAAGGATGTGGTCTCGCCGTGGAAACGTTAAGTCAGCAAAACGAACCTTATCATGACATGACATCTGTTACAGAATCTACTCTGTGGGAACATTTACCAGAACTGACCGTGACCACTCAAATAAAGTAAAAAAAAAAAATCTTGTTAACCAGTCACAGAGTATGGCAACAGCTAAAAGAAAGGCACAAAGGGCTTCAAATGGTGCTTTTATGAAAGACAATATAATAAATGCAGAAAAATTATTTCAAGGACAGATAATGTATACAGGTTAGATATTTGTGTACAAGTTATGAGATAGGACAGGATAGGACAGGATAGGATAGGATAGGATAGGATAGAACAGGACAGGACAGGACAGGACAGGATAGGATAGGATAGGATAGGATAGGATAGGATAGGACAGGACAGGACAGGACAGGATAGGATAGGATAGGATAGGATAGGATAAGGTAGGGTAGGATAAGGTAGGGTAGGGTAGGGTAGGGTAGAGTAGGGTAGGGTAGGGTAGGGTAGGGTAGAATAGGATAGGATAGGATAGGATAGGATAGGATAGGATAGGATAGGATAGGATAGGATAGGACAGGACAGGACAGGACAGGACAGGATAGGATAGGATAGGATAGGATAGGATAGGATAGGATAGGATAGGATAGGACAGGACAGGACAGGATAGGATAGGATAGGATAGGATAGATAGGATAGGTTAGGATAGGATAGGATAAGGTAGGATAGGATAGGATAAGGTAGGGTAGGGTAGGGTTGGGTAGGATAGGATAGGATAGGATAGGATAGGATAGGATAGGGTGGGATTGGATGGGATGGGATGGGAAATATGGTTTTGTTTTACCAGAAGACACAAATGAGTCAGTTTAAACATAAACTCTCAGCAGAAAATGACAGATGAAGATGGTGACATTACTCAAGAGTTCCCTTATTCCTCTGAGGCTGGTAAATTAGTTAAACCAACCAATCAAAGCGAACAACTCTGCTAACCAAGTCATCAGGACAAATATTAATAAGTGATAAAAAATTGTCATTCGGTGAACTTTAGCTGTAAATTAATGTTAAAATAAGACCTTTATTAGGTAATATCTCACCATATTTGCTGAAACATGCAACTTATGGTTGTTAAAGAGCTGTTCATTAAACTAAATACAACACAGATCAACAAGATAAAACCACAAACTTTTTTTTTTTAATTGTGCTTTGTGTGACTGAGTTAGAAAAACTGGTTTCACAGCTGAAGCCATCAGGATCACCCTGTGATGTTCTCCCACCTTGACTTTTTTAGGAGGCATTTTCATCACTGGCTCCTTTTATTGAAATGATAATAAATGGAAGTCTACATGGTATGTGTGGTCCCAAGCTCTCTGAAAAAAGTAGTTGTCTGGACTGGATTAGTCAGTTTTAGCCAACCACAGACCAATCTCAACGCTCTCATTCCTTTCTAAGCTTTTGAAGAAGGTTGTTTATTTACAGCTGAACTCTCATAATATTTTGGAGACATTTCAGTCAGGCTTCAGAGCTGGACACAGCACAGAGACTGCTCTTTTAATGGTTCTTAATGATATATTTTTAGCTGGTGATAAGGGTGATGCTGTTGTCCTTTTCCTACTGGACTTGACTGCTGCCTTTGATATGGTGGACCATGACATCCTGCTGGATTGTTTACAGAACTGGGTGGGGATTGAAGGGGTGGCGCTTCAATGGATGAGGTTGTATCTTGATGAAAGGAGGTTTTGTGTGTGAATGGGTGAAGCTTCTGAGCCTGAAAGTCCCAGATGGGGGGTCCTCCAAGGCTCTGTCCTTGGCCCCCTTCTGTTTACACAATACATCCTGCCCCTGGAGGTCCTCCTTCAGCACCATGGTGTTAAGTTTCATTTTTATGCAGATGACTGCCAGATCTATTTGTCTTTTTCTTGGGGAGCAGATGTCACGTTGAGAGCAGGAGGTTTGGACCCAAAATGCAGAAATCCAGACAACTCAGGCAGGAGCGGTTGAATAAATGAAAAAATCCTTTTATTAGGACGATGAGTAATTTCCAAGGGCAGGAAGCCAAGCCATAAATCTAGGAAAACTGAATTACAAAAACAAAAGCTCATTTATGAGCAAGGACCTGGAGTTACTAGAGGAGGGCAGAACAACGCTGACAAAGACAATGGACCAACAAACACTGAGGGACAAGACAGGGTTTTTAACACAGAGGGGAGCAATCAAAGGAACAGGTGACAGGTGTGAGGAGTGAGGTCTGGAGGGAAGACAGGTACCATTAATAAACCAAATGGGGAAAGAACTTAAGCAGAGGGGAAGGAAAACCATAATCTATAAAACACTAAATAACTAAACCTAAAGACTAAGGGCAAAGATAAACAACTAATGACTAGAGAAGAAGAAGAAGAAGAAGAAGAAGAAGAAAGTTTCTATAGCGCCTCTAGAGGGGTGAGGAGGACTAATACAAACCAATAAGAACTACACGGGAGTGACTAGGAGGAAACATGAGGGAAGCCTAGAGGGAGCTGGAGAACACAAGGAGACACAGCACAAGGGGACACATGAGGGGAACACAGAGGACGAACAGGAGGGGGCTGGGGACCAAGGGGACACAGAACATGACAGCAGAAGGCTCTGTATCTGCGTTATTGGACTGTTTAAGGGAAGTTAAGTCATTGATGGCTGCTAACTTCCTCTTCCTAAATGAGTCTAAAACTGAGGTTATAATACTCAGCCCTGGTGAAAGAGCTGGAGCAGGTGATGAGATTGATCTTGATTCCATGACACAAAATAAGAAGAATGTGGTCACTAATTTAAGGGTGAAAATTGATGCAGCCCTTAGATTTGATGCACAAATAAACATGTTTAGTTAATCTGAGACGGCTATCCAAGATAAAGCCTCTACTGTCCAGAGTACATATAGAAACAGTAGTACACACTTTTATCATGTCCCGCATCGACTACTGTAATGTGTTGTATGCTGGACTGAGTCAAGCTACTCCTGCACGACTCCAGCCAGTCCAAAACTCTGCTGTGAGATTGTGACTGCACCAGAAGGAGAGACAACATCACTCTAGTGCTCTGCACTGACTCCCGGTGTTTTATCGGGCATGATTTAAGATCCTCTTTCATGTTTACAGGGCGCTGCAGAGCAGTGCTCCACCATGTCTTTCTGAACTGCTGCAGCGGCGTGTCCCCACTCGGGCCCTTCGCTCTGCTGAGCAGGAGTTGCTGGAAGTCCCCTGCTCTAAACTCAGATCAAGGGGTGACCGGGCCTTCTCAGTAATGGCCCCTACACTCTGGAATGAGCTCCCTCTGGCAGTGAAGCAAGCTCCTTCTCTACAGGAGTTTAAATCTCACCTGAAAACTCTTATCTACTAGCTTTCCCCCAACATGGTTGACCCTGGCTTTTGTATTTTTACCTTTTGTACTTCATGGTTTTTAATTAACTTTACTTGTACTTTTCTATTTATTTTTTTAATAAATCTTACTCTCTTTTATCTTCTATGTTGCTTTTATGTGCTGTTCAGCACCTTGGGCCTCCAATAAGGTGGTGGTAGGTGCTATATAAACAAATCTGATTGATTACTGGTCAGGACCTGCAGAAGAACAGCTGCTTCCAGGAAATGGCCACCACAGAAAGGAGTGAATGAAAACACATCATGTTTCTGCTTGGGGTCGACATCCCACAACTAAATGTGAAAAGACACACCACAAACCGTTGTGCGGACATGATTCATTCTTACACTTCCCCTCACACTCAGAGACCACCACAGTTCTTCTGAAAACTCCCCTCAGTTAGCAAAAATGAACCTGTATCTCCTCTAACCTGCTCCAGCACCAGAAGAGCTTGTTCTGGACACAGATCAGACTCAAAGCTCATTTAAAAACAACTTTTCAGTTAATTTCAACAATTTTGTCCTCCAACCAAATTGTTTATTTTCCTTTTTCAGCCTTTTTCTTGCTGATTTCCTCACCTGCAACACAGAAATGTCTTTAAACTTAATACAATGAACTGGTTTTTTTTTGCCCGTGCCACATAGTTTCCAGTGATGTGAATTTTCAGTGTTTGCACCACTTCAGAGTTCTAAGGAAGGAAAATCATGTCTGTGCCTCACTGCTAGGCACACATAACCTTTAAAAACATGGTGCTGTTCATTCTGAGAAGTAAAAAGAACAGCAGCAAATACATTTCTGTCAACTGTGAACATTTTGTCATGTAGTGATTTCTTTTAAATTTGCTTTATGTTTTAATAATAATGAAAAAGCAAGATAAGTTTGGATCAAGATATCTAGTCATGTTACAGCTGACCACAATTTCTTCTCCTTTCTGCAGCCCACATTTTACTGAAACAGAGATTTTTAGCAACTAAACCATAAAAGACCATAAATCACACACAGTTTTGGGTATTTACCTGTGGATGAAAGAAGCAGCTGTGGTCACGCACTCTTAAGACCACTTGTTCATTTGCAAACTTTGCAGAACCAGATCTCTGTGAGTACTTTTTTATACTGCAAATCTGTTCTTGTTTCATCAGAATCTGCATCAGAAAAACATAAAAACACTATAAGTAAAACTGTTCTTGACTCTGAGGATATAAAGCACACAAAAGAAACAAAACTGTGTACTATTCAAATTTTACACATTTTCTGAGACTAAATTAGTCTTGTGAACAGAGGCAAGATAATCTGTTTCAGGGTTTCCGATTGGAGATAACGTATATTGTTATACTGACTCATACAACAATGTGAAGTAAAGGTTACACACACACACACACACACACACTTCCAACAGCAGTTTCTGATGTGGTTTCCTGGCGTGAAATCAGGAAGTCTCACGTAACTTATCATTCACATATTGATGATTCACCAGCATGCTGTGAATCGCTGCTTCTCTCCAAAACCAACCAGCCCTCTGAGAAAATAAGACACATTTCATGCTACTTTAGGTTTTGTTGTGTTGATTATTGAGAGGTTTTATGAATGTGTTTTAAATAAACACTTAAAATGAGGCATTATGAGTAAAATCATAGTGTAGTATAGGGCTGGGTGATATGGCCTAAAATCAACATCACGATATATTAAGGATTTCACCTTGATAACGATAAATGGACGATAACTACAGGTGTGCGCAGAAACAAAAGTTGTCCACTAGATGAGGCTGTCACATGTATTACATTGACTCACATTGACTCAAGGTGGTACAGCTTCTTAAAGGGACATGAACACACATCTTTTCATTTTTTTATTATCAAATTTATTGACAGAAGAAAAATTATCTCAATAAGAGTCAGAAATTTCGATAATGATAAATTTTTGATTTATTGCCCAGCCCCAGTGTGGTATTTTAACTTTTATTCTATTTTGCAGGACGTCCTCCATTGGGGCTAAGATCTTATGTTTTAAAGAGCAAGTCACCCTCTACATGAGTCTTACTCCACTACCATTTCCTGTTTGAAAAATGCACCACAAGGAGGTGCTGCCTGGCAGCCTGAGAGGGCAGAGCTACTAACAAATACACACACAGGTTCACACCAACATTGTGACATCATATGGTACCATTTACTGTCATAGGGTTCCTCTTAGCCAATAACGATGGCAGTTTTTATCTGAAGATGGCGCAACACTGACAGTGTTAGGCAGAATATTTAAATTTTAACTAAGACGCATTAAAGAGACAAATTATTGACTACACATGTCTACAGCACAATTAGATACTCATTTATATAGTTTATCAGCAAAAAAAAACCATTGATTTGGGGCTGACTTGCTCTTTAAAAACAATTTCCAGAAATCTAAGTACATTTTAAAATGATTGCTAATTGCATATATTTAAATATATTTCTTAGCAACTTCTATAATGACAACATTGCTTTTTTCAGCATGAATCTGCTCCACAGTGTAGAATGTCTTCTCCAGGTCAGGGATGAGGTCCTGCCCTGAGTGAGGAGCTTAAAGAGACAATGTGTAGTTTTTACCATTAATCTCTGAAAAAAATCCATCAAAATTTTGTTGTAAATGAATTAAAAGATGCCCAGTTGATGAAATACACTTGCAGTTTCATAACAGAAATCTGTTCTAAAATACATGGGAGCGGGTCTAAGTCCCTAGGCGACGCCATATTGGACTCCATGTTTCCTTCTACGGGAGCCCGTGAGGACAAAATGCATTTACTGATTTGTAACAAATGATTACAATGCTTTTGTCATTCTTAAATGTTGTTGTTTTACACATTTACCTCTTTGTTGCCAGTAATGAAAGGGAATTTGATGCTCTTGTTATTTTGCTGGAGGTTGTGCTCCCAGGGATTTTTTTTTTACCAAAATGGCCATCTGTTGGTAAGGTCTTACTTGAACACAAAAGTAATGCTTGCTTGCAATCGTTTAGGTATGTACTGCCCCCTATCACCAGGAAAAATACACACGGTAACTTTAGGTATCTCGGGGCCTTGTCCACAAGCGAGGGAAAGATGGAGCGTGAGATCGACAAGCAGACTGGTGCAGCGTCATGCGGCCATTGTACCAGTCTGTCGCGGTGTAGAGAGAGTTGAGCCGGAAGGTGATCCTATCCTCACCAATGGTCACACACAAGCTTTAGGTTGTGACGGAAAGAGTGAGATTATAGATACAAGTGACTGAAATGAGACCTTTTCTCTCCAGGGGGGCTGGCTCTCCCTTAGACATATGTGAGAAACTCATCCAGGAGGGGCTTGGAGCAGACCCGCTGCTCCTCCACATCAAGAGGAGCCAGTTGAGGTGGCTTGGGTATCTAGTTTGGATGCCACCTGGATTCGTACCATGGTGAGGTTTTCAGGGCACGTCCAACCAGGAAGAGACCTGAAGGAAGACACAGGACACGCTGGAGGGACCATGTTTCTCGCCTTGCCAGGGAACGCCTTGGGGTTCTCCCGGTGATACTGGCCGAAGTAGCTGGAGAGAGGAAAGTCTGGGCCTCCCTGCTTAGACTGCTGCCCCCGCAACCCGACCCCGGATAAGTGGGTGAAAGAGGATGTATGGAATGTTATTGTTATTCAGGTAGTTTTTTTTTAAATATTTCAATTGATTTATGAGAATATGAGGTCTGTCCACCAATCTAAAGCAGTGGTTCCCAAAGTTAGAGTCAAGACCTCGTTATGGGTTGCTAACTTAGGGGTCTTGAGATGATTTCCAGGAATGAAATAAATATTTAAAATAACTCATAATAGAACATTTTAATGTACTTTAGTTAAATGCTAAAATAGCTGTGAAAATTATTTGAAGCAGCTTCTGTTTCAGTTATGCTCTTATTTATTATGGTTTATTATCACAAGGCTAGTACCTGGTAACTTACAGTTTAAAGTCAACTGATTTATTACTTTTTAAATTGAAACAACTAAGTGTTCCTCTATTTAAAAAAAATTGCCTCAGTCATTTCCGGGCTCTCCCTTAGCGATAGGGTGAGAAGCTCGGTCATCCGGGAGGGGCTCGGAGTAGATTCGCTGCTCCTCTACGTCGAGAGGAGCCAGTTGAGGTGGCTCGGGCATCTGATCAGGATGCCTCCTGGACGCCTCCCTGCTGAGGGTTTCCAGGCACGTTTCAGGAGGAAGTCTAAACATAGACCCAGGACACGCTGGAGGCACTATCTCACCTGGCCAGGGAACGCCTTGGGATTTCCCCGAAGGAGCTGGCCCAAGTGGCTGGGGAGAGGGAAGTCTGGGCCTCACGACTCAGGCTGCTGCCCCCACGACCCGACTCCGGATAAGCGGATGAAAATGGATGGGTGCATTTCCTCAAGTTGCACCAGATACCAGAGAATGAAATATGTAACGATAATATAATTAATGAGGGTGAGCAAACTCAGAAAAAGACAGATTTCCCACAAACATTCTGACAGTATGTGTTAATGTCAGCAGAATTAAGTTTCTAAATGAGACAAACTTCATATTTGCATATTTTGATCTTCTTGATATTTTCCTGGATTGATAAGACCAAACCAAACAACTCTATGCTCCTGGGCTTTATAAGTGCCTGCTGGGTTGGAAGTTCTGCAGTTTTATAGTTTAAAGGTGACAAAATCAACGTGAATCAAGCCACTGAGTTCTTATTTTCAGGCTTTTTTGTGTGAAGAGATGGTTTCCATCAGGTGGTGCATGTGCTCTTCATAGCAAAGAGCACCATCTAGTGATCTGGTTACAAAACTGTCAGAGCTTCAGGATGATAGGTCACCGACTTAATCGAACCTGAATGTTGTTTTTAAAGTGATTTACTAGAATTCTGCAACACTTTTAGGTACAAAATTAAAAGGAAACCAGGAACAATCACTGAATACGAACGGTATAAGACGATGAAACCAAAATAAATGAGTGGTCCCCATGAAGATGTCTAACAGGTTTTGTACCTTGAGTTGTATTAGTTATTTAATTTTATTCATTTGCAGGTTAAATGGTCTTGAAATGTGTGGAGGATATAACTTGTTCCTGTAGAAACGGATTGCTCTTTGAACAACCTCAGTTCAGAGAAACTGAGATCGGTTACTGTTTATTCACTTATCTTGTGCGTTTTACCACAACTGCGGGCCACTGTGTAATCCAACTCTTATGCAAGAAGCGTGAGACCCATGCATCTGACAGGGCAATTGATGCCAAAGCCGTTTCAAATGAACCATTGCCATCTTTGTTTCGCCCAGTCGTGGTAGCATCCTGCCCACCAAACCAATAGAGTGCTGTGATTGGCACGCCACCAGACAGGCCAGGGCAGCAGGAGTTTCATGGAGTGTGGCTAGACTGACATTTACAGCTAAATCATTTTGTTTCTGCTAGTTGGTCTAGATTTCTAGACTGCAACTTGCTTTGACGTTGGTCCTTGGGCCAGAATGGTGGCCCTGCTGGGGCCTGGAACAAAGGCTGAATGTGCTGCCTTAACCCCTTCTAAACCTCCTCCGGGTCCTTCAGAATTTTTTGAAAAACAAAGGAACGAGACCTTTGAGAAAATCTTGGAAGTAGTAGCTGCTTGCTTTGTTTTACCACCTTATTTCTGTAATCAAATTTACTAAATGTCTCACTTTTTCTGTAATGAACTCTGGAGAACATTTGCATAAATATATGAATATACAGAAGCTCTATAGAACAAAAGGCACAAGCATTAACATCACCACTTATTTTCTTAAAGGGACAGTGCATTCATTTAGAAATGTTCATGTAAGGTGGTAAAACTTTATCTTATAATGCCTGCTTGATTGATTTCCTCGTTGAAGAAAACAATGTTTGTACGTAAGTGAAGAAATTTGACGTGAATGTAAAAAGTAATCCATTTTGGATTTAAGTTATTTTTTTCTTTATGTTGTGTTTTACATTATTAGTTATTAGTCTGGGGATCGAATCCCGCCCGGGCACTCCTTCATCCGCCTTGCCACATTAGCATCCCTCTATTTTTTCCCAGTTTTGTTCATTCTTCAGCAAGCTCTAATTAATCAGCATTTCAAAGCATTTTGAGAAATGATTCCCTCCATCATGAGGATGTCAAAAGGTAAAATGTGCAACGTTTTGCAAAGATGTGCTCTTTTCAGTTCAAACAGGAGAAAAAAGATGTGAAAATGTTTTTTTACACCCTTTAAGCTAAATGTGGAGTTTGGGGGAGGAACCCATTTATATGCATAGCACATACTACTGCCCAGTTACAACCCCTTACCCCCTGCCCCTCATGGTTCCCTAACCCCTCTGAGCTTTCAAATAAAATGGTTTCAGACGACCCTCCACGTTATTGTCAGTGCTGAAGGAATATAAGAAGTAACTGTTGACTTACTGTGTGAGTGTGAGATGAACCCTGGGGCCCCATGCATGAGGAAAAAAAGCATCCAGGAATGTATCCTGATCTGGAAAAACCACTGCTAATGCATGATTTATTAGTGTGACAAAGGTTGCTCAACTGTGGAGGAAACGTGCGGTGAAACTCTGGAACATGAGTGAAAACTGATTTCTATTTACTTTATTTAAAATAAGAGGACAATATTTAAGGAAAATGTTCTACTCTCACCCTGTGTGACCAAGAAATTGATAAAATTTTTGGTGTTTTGCAAATTTTTTCCATCCTAAAGTGTAGATGTGTTTATGACTTGACTTCATTATGCTAATGTATCTTAACTTTCTGTGTATCAGAGTGTTTTCTTTTTCTATAAAATCTCTCATTTCCTTCCTGTCTGTGCTTGCCGTTGGGAAAGGTTGCCAGTAAAATGAAAGGCAGCTGAGATCCTCAGGATGAAGACTCGATGTCCTGTTTTTTATTTTTTATGAATACAGTTTAAAAGTTATGGATTTTGTTTTCAGCTCCAAAATCGGATTGTTTACTAATCTTTTTGTATGTTTAGAAATTTTTTCTTCCAGCTCAGTGGTGTCAGATTAGAGGCAGCCGATTCTCTTTTCCCTTTATTTTTTCCTTCCTTGGTTTGTGTCAAGTCTGTACTTGGCAGTAGAAAGCAGGGCATTCTAAGCATTCCTGAGGGTGTCTCAGGCAAACTACTCTGACAGGCGGAAGAAGTAAAGTCGAAAGTTAAATGAAATGCAACCAAAAGTATTAATATGAACACGCCAATCAATGCTTAAGAGTGTTCTGCTTGTAAAAGTCTTAAAATGATCATCTGTTTGCAAAGTCGCCGGGCAGAGGATGTGGGAAACGCCCGTAACAAGCACAAAACTGACATCACTTTGCCTGACTCACAGCTGGGATAGTCACCGCATCAAGTCTTTGCTTGCCATGAGAACTGAAACACACCCTAGCGGCCACAGAGCCGCAGGAAACCAGCCACCATATTGGATCAATGAGTTCAAATCACAATGAGAAGCAAAGGGACCTCTGCACCTAAATGTCCGAAGAACTCGCGCAGTAACATTAGCCCTTTCTGTCACTATAAGACACGCCCCTTCACTGCTCTTTGTTAGCCAGTTTAGCCAATGACATTTCGCCTATGTAAAGATTGGCAACTCAAACAGCCAATCAAAAAGTAGCATATTGACAGAAGGGCTGGGAGAAGGCGTGGTCTATAGTTAGGGTGTCGCCGTGGTGGCTCTCATTCGAAGGCGACGGCGGTCGTCTGTTTCTGTGCTAACCTCCTCTGAAAAGCGAAATTTCTTCAACAGACAGTGAACTTGACTCACTTTCATGCCCAGCTTATTATCCCTTCTACTCGTTGGAGCTCTTGGCTGGGCTCTGGAATGACGGCGTGTGCGGAGAATTTGAATTAGCTCGCCGTTAGTTGGAAGAGACTTGAGTCCGGGTAGAGACGGAGAGGAGCCATTTTGTCCCGACTGTGTGGGAGAAGAGAGAGTGGAAAAGAGGAATCAAACGGAAGGAGATTTTAATTTTGGGATTTTTTTGTTCTCATGTTGTAGGGAACGGAAACATTCGGGTTTGGGGATTTTTGAACTTCTCGGACACGTTATTTGGGTAGGATAAACAAATCCCGGATTGTTAACTGTTAGAAAGCGGACTGGAGCGGGCTGGTCAGGTTGGCCAAGGCGCTGGCTTTAGACTTCACATAGGCGTGCTAGTTTATCGGCTTTGTTCTTTTGTATCTGGGTGAACACATACTGGTTTTCTCAATGGCGAAGAAGACGTACGACTTGCTGTTCAAGCTGCTTCTGATCGGTGACTCGGGTGTGGGGAAGACCTGTGTGCTGTTCCGCTTCTCTGACGACGCCTTCAACACAACCTTCATCTCTACCATAGGTAAGGCGAGAAGTTTGGGGCACACACTCACTTCAGAGTCTGTACAGGTGTTTGTAACACTGATGAACTTCTGTTAGAAATGTCAAATCCCTCGGACCCCAGCATGCAGCTGGAAATGGGAGGCAGGACATATTTAGTTAGCTGGGATGCTAGCGGTATGCATCGCCTCTCCAGGCCTAGACAGGCTAACTGAAAGCTAATGTGTCGTCTCAATACCTCCTATAGTGTGTCCTATTTTAATTCAAAAGCGAACACATTAAAATAACTCCAGTTATGTTCGACACCTGAATCAAACTGAGCTGTTGCTATCTTTGTCAGCGGCTAACAAACTCCATGTAGGTACAAGGCCTGGCTCAACGCAGTGACACCTAACTGTTGATGCCTCTTGATGCAGCTGAAATGCTTTAAAAACGAAGTGTGTATTGTTTTCTTGACAAGAACTAGACTTTTAATGTTCAAAGTGATGGATAGGAAACCGATCTAGATCCTCCCAAGCAGTTATGGGTCAGGAAAATACCTCAACTTAGCTGTAGCCTATTACTAGTATAAAAACAACCTGTAAAATCCACCGTAAACACCAGTAATCGTTCAGCATTCCCAATTTTATTGCATGTTCAACTCATTAACGATGAACAAAAGCAAAAATATTCTTACATTTTCATTATATCTGTAAATTTGATTTATTAACAGGTTTGTTTCTACCTTTAACTCGTAAAATTAGTATTTAGACAACCCTTTTAATAAATAAGATGTTATATCAGTTCAGATTTAGCATGAAAGTCCGTTTCGAGTGTAACCACCTGGTGTAATGGTTTGAGTTGACTGAGATACAGTTTGTATAATAATGTCACCAATTGGAAGTGAGGCTTTGTGGGACTAACACAAGAGTTTTAACAAAGGAAAAATAAAACTTGCTTTGCCCAAAATGAAACAAGTCAGTTGTGTTGACATATTTTGGCTACAAAAGGGCGAGGTTAACCAAAAACATGGACTTTTTTCTGCTGAACACTGCAACTGTTGCCATAACAAGATGAATAATTAGTTTAATTTGTAAAGTCAGGATGATTGAAATCTAAATCTGTTGGTGCATCATAATCAACCCTAACTTCATTAAACAAGGTTTTACCTTTTAATTCACAAATCAGTTCCAGGCCCTCCTTTTGTTTACACTTTTTAAAGTTTCTCTTTTTACTTTTGTTCTCAGATCGTTTAGCCACTGTTAAATAACCAAAGAAGCTTCCAACTGTGGTAAATAAAATGCATACTTGGCTACTTGCTACAGATGCTCCTCTGAGAACCTTAAACAATCCATCATGGTGGCATCAGCAGCAACCCTTTTAACCATTACACAAGCTTCCAAGATCACGAGTCATGTGTTGAATCCCAGCATGGCCCAAGTCGAGGCTCCTTTTACACCTGCTGCTTAAGATCATTTCTAAGTAATAATGAAACATTAGAGCTGTGTTCCTGGACTCCACAAAGCTCAGTGTTTGCAGATCTCTGACATGTCCCTGATCCTTGGACTCCGGTTTTATTTCAAGCCCAGCTTTTTGGAGCTAATGTGTCATCAAGTTGCCCTGACACACAGCCATAATGGGGACCAGTGTTCCCAGTGGCATCCAGGCTAGATTAATTTGTTGTGGTACAGACATGAACTGTTGTTTTGTTGGAGAGCTAGCTGTGACACGTTGGCTTTTTTTTTGTTTTGTTCAGCTTTGACTTGCACTCGTGTTTGTGTTTATATTACTCAGTCCTGTTTCTGAAATGAGTGGCAAACGAGGCAGAGATGAGTAGCACACCAACCTATGAGATCTTGGACAGCAGTTGCAGGTGAACAGGTTCTTCAGCATATACTGATCTTAGTGAAAGGGTTTTTTTTCTCCTGACATGTTGGGCGGTGAGTCAGTGCAAGAGTGTTGGCAGCAGCAACAGGTATTCTGTTTTCATTTTGAAAGTGGCAATAGGGCTGGGCGATATGGCCTCAAATCTATATTGCGATATAATCTGAAGCATGTGCGGTAACGATATATATTGCGATATATTTTTTCCTCTGTTTATATATGTCAAAATGACATGCTTTTAAATATCCTCAAGTGGCAAATATATGCCACTTGAGGCATATAGGCCTCCTCCTCCACCCACTCCATGCTTGCAGGCCCTGCCATTCTGTTGCCCCAATGTCAGCAGGGTGCACATCTGAGTGATGTCATGTGTTATTGCGATTTCGCGGTATTGCGATATAGCCAAAAACTCTATCATTACCCAATTTTATATCGTTTCTACCTAATATCGTTTATATTGCCCACCCCTAAGTGGCAATATATTCAGATATTGTGCTTAGCTCATTGAGTTCAGTTGGAACAATTTTAATTGAAAATCAAAGCAATAGTTCTGTAAAAATGACTGGAGGCATCCCAGCAGGAATTTGTCTAATTTTAAGTTCAAGAAGGAGAAATGCCATTTTATGAGGACGTTTCCATTTAGAGTACACTAATTGACGGATCTCAGACCTGCTCGAATGTGCCACAAATACGCTCTTAGCAATAACAGGGCTATCTAAGCTTAGTCTGCTTTACTCTGAATCAAACTGCCCAGGTTTGAAACTGAAAAAAACAATTCAGACTAGCAGTTTACCAAACTGCAAACATGGCTGCACTGTGGAGGTTACTGCTGGATGTCTCACTGATTACAGTATAGCTTCAACAAGATGTTGAGATTAAATCTGGCTAAAATGTACCAATGTTGAGCTGAAATTTTTTTCAGGTAAAGTTATGAAACTAACAGACGAAAGTGAGTTAGATACATTTATTACATTTTTGCTGTAAGAAATAGTAATAAGTTAGATATTTTAACTAAAACACTTGGATTGTTTAGTCACACAGATCAGAAATGTTTCCAAATCAATGTGGAGAATTTATCGAGGTATTATAGTGGACTAAACTAAGAACAGATGCTGATTCAGTGATGTAAGAGAGGAAAATCTTTGTTGCAAGAATAAAAAGGTCCAAACTAACAGCAGGAAGCTCTGTAGGCAAAAATGTGCAAACCAAAATGACACAGGTGAGATAAAAATGTGCATTTAAAGAAATTTGGTCTCTTGTTTAATGCAGTAAACAAAATAAGCTTCAAATTTTAACTGCAGGTTTAAAAACAGTATAATACATAAACTTCTTGTTCCTGGTTGCGAATCTGAAAAAAAACCCACCCAAAACATTATGGAAAAGCAGAACCGGGACATTAAAACAGGAATGTGTTCTTCCTTTAGAGCACGTTCAGAGACAGCTGCTTCTTTAAATTCCCTCTGCGGAAAAACCCCTCTATCATCATCCATTTTAATCTTCTGACCCTCTGGCTGCTCTACTCTGCACTTATTGGAGGTCATGGGTATTGCTTAATCTGTATAAAGTTACAGACCAAATTTGATGTTCAAGAAATCGTAATTTGTGTTTGGAAACTGGCAAATGGTGAGCACATTGTTCATATGTGTGTAAAGAATTGATCCTCTTGGAAGAAAAGGGGATCCGGTCATAAACCATGTGCTTTCTGTTGAAGATTGTTGGTTTAGCTGGAGGTTGTCATGGAAAGTGTCTTCTGGTGAAGTGTGTCCATTTAGTGAATGGATTAATGACCTGTGATTGCTCTTCACCACTTCTATGTACTTTTCACTGTATTTTATTTATTTAAGTCACTTTTTATGAAGAACACACACTATAAGCATCCTCCCTTCGGAGTGATTTAAAGGCCTTAATTTGTTGCAGTTATCAAACTTATTTGCCCATGCATCATCTCCTGTATTAATGCATATTAGTCATTTCTACTTCTTCTTTTCCAACTATAACTACCCCCTCCATCTCCCTGGGGTACCCATAATATTTAGTGAGTCACACTTTGGCAGGCAGTTCTCATTATTCTATGGTCCCACCCCGCCTAAAGCACAGCTGTTTCTAGGAGTTCTGGTATTTATTTTTTAAAGTGACTTCAAGTTCTGACCAAAGCAGAACTGACAGCTCAGTATTAAACAGGAAAGCAAAAGTCAAGAAGACATGAATCATCAGGTTTAATGGAGTGTTTGTCACCTTCAAACCACGGGATGAGAACGTAGCTAATTATTGTCAAAATGTAAACTTATTCCACTTTGTGCTTTTGTATTTCTGAAACTGGCTTCTGGTCTCAGAGTCCAATAGATCTGAAGATGCCTAAACTCAGTGTCCAAAATATACAAAATCAGCCTCTGTCACAGGCAAGTTCAAAGTAGGGTTGTCACGGTAACCAGTGTAGCGGTAAACCCCGGTAAAAAAGTTGATAATAATAATAACCGTCTTGTTTTTAAAAATATATATTATCTCGGTGGATTATCGTGGCTGTGGTGTAGGCACGGTGACCCTTACCAGCCACCGTATCATCTGCTGAAGTTGCCTGCGGCATGCACACTTTGTTGTTTACAACTAAAACTTTCTTGAAGCTAAAGCTGAAATAATGGCCGAAGGAGGAGACGGCAGCACTCGGGACATTTATTATCCCCCAAAGAAGACAAAGTCTGAAGTACGGGCATTTTTTGGATATTTGAAGAATGCCGAGGGACAGTTGATAGAAGATTGCTATCCTGTTTGCAGCACATGCAGGAAAAGTGTCTGTGAAAGGCAGCAACGCTTCAAATCTCATGACACATCTGCGTGACCATCACCCACAACTCTACAGTCAACGCAAGGCAAGCTAACGTTAGCGTTTTAGCTAAAATGCGTGAGCCGAGGATTTGGGTTGAGGGAGAATGAAACGAGTTGCTATATAAAGCAGCCGCAGCGCCGCTACCTGCATATAAACAGTGTCACGGACACCCCCATGTTGAAATGATGTTATGCATTACGGGGCTCATAGCGGCAGTTGGTCTCTCTCCGAGAATAATTATAAATTTAACAATGATTACTGCCTGATGACATTTTCCCAAATCTGCAAAGCTCACTGGAAGGACACAAACCGAGGACAATATTTACCTGATATAGGGCTTATTACTCAAGTAAGGGTAAAAAAAAGTATCTGATTAGAAGGCTACTTGAGTACTGAGTATCATCTGATCTAATATTTTTAAAATTATTACATCAAACAGACAAAAAATAAGAAGTTATGGGCAAACATTGGTATTTTAAAGACTAAAGGGGAAAAATGTAAACAAATAAACAACATAATTACAAAATAACACATTTTAGGCAAAATTTAGACACAAACTGAGGACAATGTTTTCCTGATATACAGGGTTTATTTAGTTGTCTGCAAATGTAACATGTTTAAAAAATACCGCGATACCAAAAACCGTGATAATTTTGGCCACAATAACTGTGAGGTTAAATTTTCGCCCCGTGACAACCCTAGTTCAAAGGTCAGCAATTTATTTAGTCTGACTAAAAGCACATGGGATTCCTCAGAGGAAAGAAAAAATAACTAAAACATGCAAATCTTACAGGGGTTTCTGGACCGTTGACTCCAGTGTTGCGAACTTCTGACAGATATGTTAACAATGTCATCACATCACTCTACGTTGGCATACTGCTGAAAAAGTCACGTGGAGATCTCATTTCCCAGTATGGCTATTGGGAGCCCAAATCACGCCCATCTACTTCTGGACCATGAGTCCCTGGAAGAACAAAAAAATGAATGCAAGTCAACGGGGCTAATAACGCGATTTTCTAATTCCGCTTGTTATGCGCCATGGATTTCACATATGAAGTCTGTGAATTTTGATACCCAGAAAGCGCTTATTTTCTAAGGGGGGGTTATTTTAGGTTTTCTGTTAAAATAAGTCCAGGATGACAAATGCGCTTCACGAAAGTGACGTCACCGAACCAGACACGGTGAAAAACTGAGGGAAAATGGCTGTAGGTTTAGTGAACTTGAAACCCTTCCCACAGGAGGAAAGAACCACCATAAATCTGTCCGTGTGGTAAGTAGCAGCTACGCTAGGGGAGAGGAGATTATGTGGTGATGTCACATTTGCGACGTAACGATGTCTGATTTGTAGTCATAATTACGAACTTTTACAAGCTGATAAATCTCAAAGTACGTGACTGGCGTGGTCGAAACATACATCACTAGTTTTCATTTAAATTGGAGCAACATATGTGCGATCCAGGGCGTAAGGCAAAGCGTATTAGAAAATGGCTTTTAGCCCCGTTGACTTGCATTCATTTTCCCGTTCTTCTGGGGACCTATGAGCTGACCAGAAAGGGAGGAGACTTGTGGGCCATTCCCATCTGTACCGGGTCGGCCCGGGCCGGGTAGCCCCAGTCGGCCCCAACCTGGCCCGGTTGATTCCACACATCCTTGCCTTAAGTCCATGTGGGCTGATTCTACCCACCAATCAGAGGCTTGCTCTAATGGAAGGTGTGAATTTGCTGTCAGCAGTGGGTGTGTTGGCCCTGGTCGGCCTGAAGCAGACCCCCTTGAGAAGAGGGCTGAGAATGAGCCTTGGTTGGCCCGGAAAAATACCAGGCCACCCAGATATGTAAACAACCTACGCTACCCGGCCCGGGCCGACCCGGTACAGATGGGAATGGCCCATTAGGCTTCCTATGGCATCCTGCATCTCAAATGTGTTTATCTTGTATATAACACCTTGTTTTGTGAGTGGGCGTCACCACCCGAGAGGTTTATGATTAGTCGGTCGATGTGACGTCATGTCACACACACACATGCGTTGATCTTTCCCTCTCTGAGCGTCTGGAGAGCAGGCTGGGACTTTTGCTAATCTGCAGAGAATATCGGCAAAGTTCAACATAAAGTAGCTATGGGGCGTTAGAAATGTCGCTAAGCACTTTTAGAGAAAATGTCATTAAAGGGGTCTGAAGAGGCATTAGATAAATGACCCGCACTTGTATAGCGCCTCTCAGAGTAAGGACTCAAAGCACTTTACAGTGTATCATTCATCCATTCACACACTGGTGGGGATGAGCTACGATGTAGCCACAGCTGCCCTGGGGCGCACTGACGGAGGCGAGGCTGTCGAGCACAGGCGCCACCGGACCCTCCGACCACCACCAGCAGGCAAGATTGGTTAAGTGTCTTGCCCAAGGACACAACAGCAGAATTCTCTATCCGGAGCCGGGATCGAACCTCCAACCTTCCGATTACTGGACAACCCGCTCATCCTGTTGAGCTGCTGCTGCGCCATTAGACATGGTGACAAAGTTGCTGAACTTAGTTTAAAATATTTTTTGACATTGCCCAGAAGAAACTGTAAAATCCACGGTCTGAGAATGAGAAATAACCTTGATTTTGTCTGTTAGGAGTCTGACTACTGCTAAGAGTAGCATAGATTTACTTTCAAACTAATTTTTTAGTCATTTATTTTTTACACTCTTGCTAACTCTACAAAGTACTATTGTTGGTGTGCTGTCTGGTTAAACCCTTGTGCCATACTCTCTTTCACATGAGAGTCTCTAAAATGTCTGATAATCTGTATCGTGTCTTACAGGAATAGACTTCAAGATTAAAACTGTTGAATTACAAGGAAAGAAGATCAAACTACAGATCTGGTGAGTCTGCGACATCTAGCTTTGTGGATCATTGTCCAGACTTTCTGTGGCTGACGCAAAGGAGCAAGACTCAAAAAATGCTCGGTATCCTGAGAATTCAAGAGTAGCATCTTCACTTTCTGCTTCGCGTACCAGAGTAAAACACATCTGCTTGACGAAACTCCCTCAAGCACTAAAATATGTGAAAACAGGAAGTGGTCATCAGTCCGTCATTGTGGTCCTGAGTTAACCCAGCTGGAAGTGACACCCTAACAGCCGGTTCAAGGGTCCAACTCAAATATTTCATAATGTAAATATTTAACCTTCAAGTCGCAGAAAAACATTGATAAGTTATTTTTATTTTAACGACTGAGACGAGGAAAATGTGTTTTTTGCCGTTTGCCTAATGTTTAGAATCAATGGGCAAAAGGACATTATTGGAGGGGTGTTTGTTACAGGGACACCTCCATTGTAGCCTTTTTATTCAAAGCTAATCTCGCACTGCCATCTAGATAACCGACACTTGCATGTCTACACCCTCTGTCACATTAGAAACACGCAGATATTGTTCTTTTACATTTTTCATTCTTAAATTTAGGATCTTTTGTTATGTCTTCGTTTCATGTTCTAGCTATAGATGGACGATTGTATGAATTAGTGGACCGTTGAAGATGGGTGGGGTCCTTAAACAATAGTTTTTTTAAGAGCAAATTTTTTATTTATGTATTAGACCCATGGATGGGACTTTCATACTTCCAGGCCAAAGTAGCATCTTCTTTTGCAACACTCTGTTTACATTAGGGATGTTCCAATCACGTGATTGTATCACAGCAAAATTTCCTCCAGATGCATCCTTCTCACCAAAACCTCCATTAGAGTCCTCATAGTAGCTTCAAAAATATGATCAACATCTGACCTGATCCAGCAGGTGAAGAGTTCCCCTCTCTGCTGAGGACAAATCTTCAACTATCGGCTGATAGGTCCCCCTATTCTCATTAGGGCTGCAACGATTCGTCAACGTTGTCGACAAATATCGACAATAGAAATAGTCGACACCATGAATGTCATTGTCGACGTTGTCGCCAGACATGTTTTTTCCGACCGAGTGAGGCATCTCACTTCATTACAATCTCTGCCGAGAGTTGCACATGCACAATAGCTTCTCTGCTGAGCGCCAACTAACAGAAATGGCGGCGTCCAACACCGCAGCTACGCGTACCAAAACATCTAAAGATTGGGAGCATTCTAGCCTGGATTCGGCGAATAAAAAGATGACCTGCATTATTTGCAAAGCAGTCCTCGCGTATCACGGCTGCACCTCGGTGATGCATGAACACTTAACGAGAAAGCACGTCGGACAGTTGAATGAAACAGTCTGACTCGCCTCGTTAAGACTTAAATAACACAAAAGCCAATACGTTTTGTTTTGGATGTACGTTGTACATTTTTTAAATGTATTTTTACTTTTAAAAAAGGATTCAATGTTATGCCCGACTGTGCCTAACTGGTGTTAAGACAGGGCATTTTTATTTACTGTTAGTATGAATTGGCCTATCAGCAGCAAAGTTCAATAAAATATGCATTTTCCATTGAAGTATCCATCTTTCTTGTGTTTATTATCATTTTTCACACAAAGCAATCTCATGCTAAATTCAAGAAAAATTTAATAATTATCCGATTAGTCGACTAATCGTTTCAATAGTCGATGACTAGTCGACTGATAAAATAGTTGTTAGTTGCAGCCCTAATTCTCGTGTGTAGCTCGAACCAATTGTGGTGCAGTTTATTGTTAATTGACGCATCAAGTAACCAATGACATTTGCACAATGTATGAGGAGCCTTCGTGGTTGGCTTCTGCAAACTGGTTAAGAATGATTGTGATTGGCTGATTTCTGCGTGAAATGCAAATCAGGTCCACAAAGTCTAAATGTCTTCTGTGCAAATATTTCGCCCATCGTCATTTATTGGACTGATGAATATTGGTTGGAAAACATTTTACATGTTCAATCTTAGGACAAACATTCCACTCCATATTTTTTAAGTTTGTGATTTTTTTGGGGGGCAAAATGTTTTTAAATTGATACGAATTTTAGGCTACTTCAGTTGAGCTGGAACAATTTTTTATGGTAATTTTTTTTTATATTTTTATGATGCATTTGTTTAATCTGAGCCCTGGTCTGACTACTTAAAATACAGATCAGCGTTTTGATGTTTGACTAAATTTCATTATATTAATTAACTTTAAATTAAAACCGTTCCTGGCCCTTCCTGATTCTCCAACAGCTGAATGTCTACCTGAGTTACGTGGTAAACTAGTACGGTGCATGCTTTAGCATCATTTGGGTCAGTGGGTGGAGTTGATCCAAGAAAAAAAACAACAAAAACAAAAGCATGTTTTTGTTTGGCAGGGACACAGCAGGTCAGGAACGGTTCCACACCATCACCACCTCCTACTACAGAGGAGCGATGGGCATCATGCTGGTCTACGACATCACGAACGCCAAGAGCTTTGAAAACATCAGCAAATGGCTGCGCAACATTGATGAGGTGAGTGTTGCATGTTGGGAAGTCTCCCTCTCGGCTGGTCTGGAAAAGGTTTTATTGGTAATTCCTCACCCTGGGTTTTAAAGAGGAAAGGAATCACAATGACTTTCCTGTTGACTACAAATGGGACCTTTTGCTCCAAAAGCGTACAGTTGAATCTGCGGAAGCTGAAATTTTGATAAAGGTGGAAGAACAATGTATCAAATGATTTAGCTCTGTGTTTTTGTCCCAAGGTCCTTCAGAGACAGCAGTTTAAGACAAAAAAACAATCATCTAGGTTTAAACGGAGCATTATCTTTTAATTGTATTAATTAATTGGAGTTTTCCAGTTAAATTTAGTCTTAAAAATTGCGAATATCATCTGGCTTTTAGTGTTGCGATATTGTATGGATATTGTGTCATAAGATTCTTGCTCTGTGCTTTGGCTTTAAAATGTGAAATTATGTTTTTGTTGCTATTATTTATTCTGCAATATTTCCTGGAACACTGAAAAAACATTTTTTAAACTTTCTAACGGGTCATTCTGAGTGTTTCATGCAGGCTGAAAATGAAAATAGTCTCCTACACCTATCTCCTGCATTAGCTTCTGATAGAAAACAGACGGTGAAACTCTAGGATTAGAAAAGCCTGACAGATCTACGTCACACTGTCGCTTAACATTCATGGACTCACCCATCTTGACTCACGATGAGGAAGGCTGTTGTTGGTTTAGCATCCAGGAAACCGCAGAGAACCCCTCGGCTAGTAGAAGCTAACCGTTAGCATTAGCAACTCCACCACACAGCAGAACTCCTCCAGGCTTGTGTTATTTGTGGAGATAAAACATAAATGTTGCAGAGCAAACAGTCAGTGGTAGAGTCATGCTGCTGTTAGCCAATCAGAGGAGGAGATGTCCGAATATCAGGAAATAAGACTCAAAAACCCGCCGTCTGAAGCTACTTTCTCCAGCTGACTTGTACTTCATGATTCAGGCACATCTGAGCTTTTTCCCTCCAGAGTATGTCTTACAAGGCATCCATTCCTACTAGAGACCTCTGGAAATGTATGTTCATCACCTTAAATATTCTGTTTTCAGCATGCGAACGAGGATGTGGAGAGAATGCTGCTAGGCAACAAGTGTGACATGGAGGACAAGAGGGTTGTACTAAAAACCAAGGGGGAGCAGGTGAGTTAGTTGGTATCCTGTTCTGTGATGTTTGGGAGATCAGTGAGTCTGTACCAGCTGATCACATTTCAGTCGACTCCACATCAGGAGCAGAGCGTTCTAGGTGCAGCTCAGTGTTTACCTGCATGTGGAGACAATAATCCTTTAATGATGCATCCTTAGATTAGTGTTTTTATCTTTATAATCGTGGCTTTAAAGGTGAGCCTTGTGAAAACAGTTTTCAGGTAAATTGTAGTTTCTGTTACCCGTAGTTGGATGAGCTTTGGTGTGAGAACTGTACCTGAAGACTTCTAAGGAGGTTTACATTAGATTTCATCTGCATTGATCCGACATTTGTACGATAATTCCACTCTAAAAGACAAGATTGTTTATTTATTGACCCAATTGGTTTGTTTGAATGAAGATTCAACTTTAACCTGATTTGTTTGCTTTAAGAATAATCATGTTTTAGTTTTAGAAGGTGTGCTTACTTGTAGCTAGACTGGGCTGTCATAAGTGCTCAAGTTTTTGAAGAAGTTATTTGTGTTTCGCTTCTTCATCACAGCTATTCAGAAGTAATGAGTCCTTATGTCATTATCAGTTTGGTAGTTCAGTCGGTGAATTGTAGAAAGATTCTGCCTCCTCTGAGGGACCGGCTTCTGGAAACCCTTTCTTCTCATGGTTTATTTTACTCTGTTCACCAACCCGGTTAATCATCTCCATGGAAACGTGGGTTTGAGTTCAAATGTGATCCATGTCACTGCAGCAACCTCACTGTGATGACTCCGATATGGATCTGCTTTCTCACACACACACACACACACACACACACACACACACACACACACACACACACACACACACACACACACGAGTGAGACACGATCCCTGCACAGCGCAGAAGATCAGCAACTTTTATTTCTGGACTGGACTGTCTTCAGAGCACATCCGCAGGTTCTAACTGGGTTTGTTTCTTGCCTGCAGATTGCGAGGGAGCACGGCATTAGGTTTTTTGAGACGAGCGCCAAGGCCAACATCAACATCGAGAAAGCTTTCCTCACATTAGCAGAAGACATCCTCAAAAAGGTTTGTGCATCATGAGTGCATCACTTTTCATTTAGCTGCTGCTGATATTTTATGTGTTTACTTTTCTTCTATAGTGAAAAAATAAACAATGCAACAAGTACGAAGGACAAAGAAAAGCGATGGGAGCGACGTGCCACAAACAGTCTGACTAGATGTCATTCTGTCCAGAGATTACAGACCGATCCATTAGTTTGATCCTTGTTTTTAGTAATTCTTGTTGCTTGGGAGAAAGTTTTAGTGTTTGCTTTTCATTAACTTTCTGTCCAGCTGGACGTTTGAAGTCTCTGTTTCCCAGATGACTGATAACGTGGTGACAACAGCGCTCGCATTCCTCTGCAGACAAAGTGCCAAAAATAAATGATCGACATTCTGCAGACAATAAATACAGATCATCCGTAAAAGCTCTAAAGTGTCATCAGACATCGTCTAGTTTAAGCTAATGATGGTAGAAAGAAACGGTTTAAAAACACATCCTACAGATACTAGTCTATATTTACAGAAGCGTCACACCAGTAACGTGCAAAACAGTCTCGGGTTTGCACTTTAAACCTTTTAGCTGTCCTGAAAGTAATGGGGCTCAATAACTTTAATTTGGTGTTAAAGGAGCGGCGATCATTTTAAAAGTAGCTCCTGAGGTGGACGGGTGAGGATTTCAGTCAACACTAGAGGAAGCCGGTGTAGCACCAACATTTAATCTGCTTATCCTGGAGTCAAATTATAATCTGACAGATCAGTTTTTGTTTTTGAATCAGGTCAAATAACATGTCTGTAAAGATGCTTTATTTGTTCATTTTTAATGTTTCTTGTGTTTCAAGATCTTTTTGTTTTGGTCCACAGACGCCTGTTAAAGAGCCCAACAGTGAAAACGTGGACATCAGCAGTGGAGGCGGAGTCACAAGCTGGAAGAGCAAATGCTGCAGCTGAACAACTTCTCAGTTTCATCCACACTAACGAACAGACACACACATGCACACACACATTCTCTCTTAAACTGCTAACTGTCTCGCCCTCTAACTGTCATGAGTTTTCTTTTACACTCACACACACTCTCTCTCTCTCTCTTTCTCTCTCTCTCTCTCTCTCTCTCTCTCTCTCTCTCTCTCTCTCTCTCTCTCAGAATAAAACAATAAAACACTTCACTTGTCTTAACCCCCCCTCCCTCTCTCCACCGCACCATTTTCTTTCACTCTGCATCTGATGATCATTTTTATTTCTGATAAAAAGAGAAATCCAGTCAAGTTTCTTGTCATTTGTTTAAAGGGTTAAGGAAAAAACAACGTGTGGAAAGACGAGCTCATATTTTTAATATTTCCTTTGCCTGAGCTCACTTGGTTGGACCCCCCCTCTCCCCCTCCCCCCTTCAAACACCACCCACCCACAGCGCTCCCTCTGCCAGAGGAGACCTAAGTAAAGACAAATATGGGATTAACATTTTGTACACAGTGAGCTTTCTGTTGTCTAACCGTATGTGTTCATTTACACTTTACCAAGTGACAGGCGTGGCTAGCTCCTTTTGTATGTGGGGGTTTATTTTGTCCTGTGCCTTATATGGAAGACTGGGGCGGGGCTAGGTGGTGGGTGGAGCCACATCTACCCAATTAAATGAGTTGAATTGTTTTGTTGGTTCAGGTTCTCATGAAGAAGCAGAACTGAAGCTAAAGCGTTTGAATTTCTTCAGCCAAGAGAACGGCATTATACAGTAGGTCCTGTTTATCCGTGTTTATTTTATCTGTATGTGTAATTTACTTTATATTTTTTGAGTTAATTTTTTTCCCCGTTTGGGCTTTTCCTCTTTTTTTTCTGCATGCAGATTTCTTTTGGGTTGGAAAGTTTGTGTAACATTTGTGTAAGGTTTGCCTGGGTACCTGTGAGCGGGAGGAACACAAGTTCTCTTTGGAAATTCAAACAGTTTTGCAGATCCATTAAAAGTAAGCTTGTTTAAGTTAACTTGTATGTCTTTAATCACGTGCAGCGTGTAGATGGATGCTTCGGTTGGAAAGCAGAGTTCCTAGCTGATTTCTAGGCAGATTTTACGATGACGGGGAATTTGGTGAAATGCTAAAGCATCTACAGGTAATGTGATTTCTTTCGGGATCATAGAGTCAAAGACGGAATGAATGAGTTATTTTTCAACAGTTGGCGTTTCTTCTGAGTAACTTTAAATGTAAAGGTGTGGAACAATGAAAAAACATTTTTACTGTTAATCACTAGTTTTTCATGCAGGCTGAACATAAAAATAGTCTCCTACATCCATCTCCTGCATTAGCTTCTGATACAAAATAATGGTGAAACGCTACGATTAAAAGATCCTGACAGATGTACGTCACATGGTCACTTAACATTCATGGACTCACCCATCTTGATTTACGACGGGGAAGGCTGTTGTTGGTTTAGCGTCTAGGAAACTGAAGTTTCGGCTAGTTGAAGCTAGCCATTAGCATTAGCAGCTCCACCACACAGCAGAACTCCAGGTTTGTGTTATTTGCGGAGATAAAACATCGGTGTTGCAAGTCAGTGGTACAGTTTAATTGCTGATATCCAAATATCAGCAAAAGACAACTCCAAATCCTGCTGAGTTCTTCCACTCTGCAGCAGCAAACTTGCCTATTGATCCAGCAGGCGCTTCTGGTTTTCTTTTGTTCGGCTTGCAAGACATTCGTTCCTACCAGAGACCACAGCAAATGTTTTCCACACCAAAATGAAAGCGCCAAGTTTATAACCAGTAAGCTCTTCAAATAAAAATTAAGACGTCTTCAAAAATCGAGATTAAATCCAAATAACTTTTCACCAACCCTGGATGAAGATCTGTCACCAGCGTTTGGTCTCTGGTGACATCTAGTGGCAGCAACTGGTAATAGATTTCTCTAGTGCTTCCCAGTTTAAATTTAGATTGTAAACTATTAAAAAGGTAACTAGTGTTCATTTACAGGCTTTTGCTGAACATCACAAACACAAGGATCTCCACTTATAAGACATAAATAACATTAAATATTAGTTTGCTTAGGTCAGTGTTGTCCAATCCCGATCCTCCAGGACTTCCTTCCTGCATGTTGTGAATTTCTATGCACCAAAACAAAGTTGCATGTCTTGTATTGATTAAAATCAGCTGTGTTGCAGCAGAAACATCCTTAGTAACCATGTTTCAAAATGTCCCAAGCATAAATATAAATAAGATTGGGCTTTCTTTAGTTCAGGTCAGAAGTCAAACAATATTAAGTTTAGTTCTCATCATTGTTTATTTATCTTCCTCTTCCCAAACCTCTCAGAGCAACAGTGTACACAAAAATAAAAATTCTCACAAAACACAAACCAGTGCAGAGTGTCAGTGGTCATTAAATCCAGAACTACATTCAGAAATCTTCTCTACACAACAGCACAAAACAAACGTGATCAGGAATCTAATTTCTCTCATTTTCACCCGAGTTACAGCGTTGAGTCTTTAAGACGAAAATAATCTACGAATAAACTGTCGTGGTGATCGTTGGCGCTGGCAGGGGATGGTGAGGGGAGTGGAAACCATCTTATTCTGTGCTTTGGTTGGGAGAAATCCACTAATAGACGTAAAATCTAATCAGTTTTTATTGTCGGAGATCATGAACAGGAAGAAGCAGCAGAGAGTGGTGGTGGGTATTTACATCCACTGTGTACAACATAACTTATAAATACATTTTAGGTATAAATTAGAAAAATAAAACCTACTGTAGTACAATCAGCTACTGCTACTCATTGAAAATGCCAGTCTGATTAATAGCCCTTGTGATATTTGGTGAAAAATAAAACATTCAAAAAGGCACAGCAACATCATTAGAATGTATCCCTGCAAGTTCTACCTAAACCCTCGTAACAACATATTAAAATATAAATTAAGACTTAAAATAAAAATGTTACCAGTAAATGTGATTCCAATAAAAGTCCAAGCAGCATCTACGCTAACGTCACCGATTCATTTAAATAAATTAACGCTACAGGGGTTCTGCGATAAGTTGTCGGGTGTTTTCCTCCAGAGCACATGTCATAAACCGCACCAGTTACATTTAGACTTTAAAGGGACATTCTGGACATTTTAAAGTTTTGTTTCTGTGTAAAAGTTATAAATGCTCTCAACTGAGAAATGTTTACTTCCTTCAGGATTGATAAGCTAACGGCTAGTCTTGAGTGCAGCCTGGACCCAAAACGTTTCATATTTATAATCAAAGTGCAACATTTTGCTTCTGCTGTTTAAATCTTTGAATAACAGTTTAGATTAATTTAGGAAATTAGAATTGTTTCACGGCGGTATTACACTTTAAGCTTGGTTCTGTGGAGTAGCTGTGAACTTATGTCTGAACAGAGGCTGTTCATGAAGCTTTTACACAGAAACATGTTTATAATCGGCCATATCATCCCTTTCAGTAGATCTGTCTAGCAGGTAGATGGAGAAAAATCATGGTTTCCAGTGAGAAATCAGGAATATTAGATGTTTATTTACTAGCGGTTTTCCTGATTAGAGTCTGAAAATCCATAATCTGTGGTTCCACCTTCTCAAATGTGACACTTTGATATTTCCTTATACATGTTAACCCCCCCCCCCCCCCCCAAAAAAAAAACCAGATTTGGTGCGTTTCAGGTTTCTCTCGTCATTTCTTATAATCATCTTTCACAAGTCAGCAGATTTCAGTCTTCATGCTCTGCAGAGATAACTGACTCCAGGTCAGTTTCATAGTTGGAGATCAGGTGTTTCATTTTTAACTGTGATCTCGTGCTGCAGCGTTCTGAGTGCTCCTATAACCACACACTCCTATGTTTTAAATGCTTTATCATTGCAAACCCCTCCTCTCTCTCTCACTCTCACTCTCACGCACGCACACACACACACACACACACACACACACACACACACACACACACACACACACACACACACACACACACACACACACACACACACACACACACACACTTTCTATGTACAAGCAGCTTAGTGGGTTTCAGGATCTACACGTAGACCAGATCCCGGCCTTGTTTCCCGGCCTCGAGCTCCGCGCTCTCCATGTCCGCCTCGTCCTCGTCATAGCCCTCGTACTCGATGGGTTTGGGGCAGCTGTAAGGGTGGCCGTTGTCGTCAAAGAAGCGCCGGAAGGTAAACTCGTAGAAGGCGTGCTCGGGGTGCTTTCCTTTGCGGAACCAACAGCTCAGCGTGTCGTTGTGGTTGCCCTCGCCATTGCTGCTCCGCAGCTTTTCAGGGTCCACTGGGTCAAAGTTGGAGGTGTCTGTGGAATGAGCGATGGTGGGGACGTAGGGTGCCACCTGCTGTCTCAGGTCGCTGGAGAAGTCGATTCTTTTGAAGAATGGATGAGCTTTGATTTCATCTGCGCCGTTCTTACCAAGGCGATCCTCTGGGTCGCGGCAGAGTTTAACGATGAGATCCGACGCCTCTGGGGTGAGCTTGGCTTGAGGGGGGATGTGCAGCGTGCTCTTCCAGTTTATCACCTGGTTTCAACGAAAGAGACGCGGCTTTAAGGAACTCCGTGGCTGCAGAACATTTCACAGCAGGTGCCTCTCATACCTTCAGCTGCGTCTCCAGGGGTGTGCTCGCCAAGAAGGGAGGTTGTCCAACAACCATCTCGTACAGGATGACCCCAACGCTCCACCAATCACAGAGCTGAGTGTATCCTACAGTTATACAGGAAATGACATCACTAAAAGACGTTTGGAATTGATTTTCTTTTTCATCAAGATGTCAATATTTAGTTTCTCAGCTTTTATTTTGAAAAACAGAATAAAGCTGTTATTTACCATGATGTGGATTATTAGAGCAAAGATTTGAAGCAAAAATAACATAACTGAACATTTTTAAAGGAAAACTTTACCTGTTCGGAGCAGAACTTCTGGTGCGATGTAGTTGGGCGTTCCCACCAGTGAGTGGGCCAAACAGCGCTGGTGCTGCCGGGCCTTCCTCCTCTCCAGAGGCTTCAGACGCTCTGAACAGCGGCAGTTAGCTTGATCCTCCCACTCCTTACTGAAGTCCATGCTGTCCTGTCTCTCATGATCTCCTGCAGAGATAAACAGACACATAATTTAAGACTTAGACATCTTTATTTGATAATTCCTTGTTGCTAAATGATGCAATACTGATTTAAAATGTGCTTTTGTTGATGTAATTTGGATTTATATTATTGCGCTGTACATTGATAAACAGAAATGTTGAATTGCACGAATCCAAAACATGTCAACAGCCTCCCGGCTTCTACTTTTTAGGCTCAACCTGACCTGAGAGACACAAACGGCAAGATATCTGAAAACAAAAAGGAAGATTTTCTATTGTAAAATCTTTTTTCATCTGTTTGTATGTGAATTTGACAGGATAAATGTTAACATTACCATTGTTTTACAGTTTTCATTCTAAAAGCTTGACGTAGCGACAGAAAAACACCTAACAAGACACTGAGCTTTAGCACCCACCGCTCTGGTAATACTTGGAGTCGTGGGTCCAGCGGAAGCCTGTGCACAGACCAAAGTCGGTCAGCTTTATGTGTCCGTCTCTGTCTATCAGAATGTTGTCCGGCTTGATGTCTCTGTGGATGAAGCCCATCTTGTGGACACTCTCCACCGCACAAGTGAGCTCTGCGATGTAGAACTGGGCCAGCTCTTCTTTAAAGATGCCGAGCCGGATGAGGAGGCTCATCATGTCCCCCCCGGGGATATACTCCATGACAAAATACAAGTTCTCCTTGTCTTGGAAGGAGTAGTAGAGACGCACCACCCACTCGTTGTCGGCCTCGGCCAGGATGTCCCGCTCGGCTTTGACGTGGGCCACCTGGTTCCTCAGCAGCACGTCCTTTTTGCGAAGCGTCTTCATGGCGTACAGCGACCCCGTGTCCTCTTTTCTCGCCAAGCACACCTCGCCGAATGCTCCGATGCCGAGGGTTTTGATCCGCTTGAACATGGACTTATCCATTTTGGCGCGCATTTGACGGATGTAGTTGGACTCCTTCTGGTAGAGCATCATACGCATCTGCTTCTGGGCTTCGTACGACAAACCCACCTGAGGATGGGGACCATAAAAATAAATAAATGCAGCTTTCATGCAATCCATGTTAAAATGAGACGTTAGTAATGAATGGAAACGAGTGACACCACCACAAAACGAAGTGAAATCTATCTTTCCTGAAGTGTTAATGATCAATTTACCCCAAAACAAAAATGTGCGTGCAGTGCACGGAGGCGGCTGCGGGATGGCATGCCACTCTTCTCATGCTTTCACTCGATGCAGGAGAAAATACAGATATGAGACACTTGACACCTTACTTGTGTAACTGATGTGTGTTTGGGCTTTTCTGAGTCACAGCACAGGAAAAGATACTTTAACCTCCTAGGTCAGCTGCTTGTGACAGCAAGGAGAGAAAGGAAGAGAAAGAACAGCTAAGAAAAACTTAAAAGTGTGGAAAAGATCGGAGATTTACCAAGATAAGACGGGGAAACCAGGTCAAAAAGAGAAAAGGACAGTTTCTTTTCATAGATGGTCTCACCCTGTCCATTTCACACTCCAGCTGCTTCCTCCTCCGAATCCTCTGCTGATGGTTCTTCAGGATGTTCTCCATGTGTTGCTCCATAAAGAACTTGAAGGCTTGGGGGGAATACAGATTGACTCTCCCAGACTCCCCTCTGCGCTCCTCATCTTTCTTGTTGTTACGGCGAACAGGAACAGGTGATGTTGTGATTTGTTTCCTCTCCTTCTCCGCTGCCGTGGTGCTTTCAAGACTTTCTGACACCTTCTCCCTGGAGGCGTCTCCACTGCTGCCGCTGCTGCAGCTCCTCTCCTCCTCAGGACTCTCCTCTCTACCCGCAACAAGCTTATTGGCTGCAGCGTCGTACGCAGGGGGCGAGGGTGCAGCCGGCTGCTGTAGGAGGTGTTTAGGGTACGGTGGAGGAGGGCCTATATAGTTTGGTGCCTCTAGTGCTGTGGGGATCTGAGGGACCTGAGGTGAAGGTTCTGGGTAAGCAGGCGCAGCTGGAGATGCTGAAAGGTGCTGCTTCCATGGAGGATGTGTGGGAGCGACGGCAGTGTGTAGCTCTGGTTTCTGGACTTGCGTGCTCGACACCGGCTGCAGGATGGGAGCCTGAGTGATGGCCGTGACCGTAGTGGCAGAGGGCTGGGAGCTGGCTTGATGAGCAGGTCTGCCGTTGAGCTGGTGGTTGTTAAATGAGTTTGAGCGGACTGGCACGTTCTGCTGCCATGACGGGGACAGGTCCTGGTTGCTGTTGCTCCAGTTAGACACCAGCATGGGAGGAGGGATGTTTCCACCGTTGACGTACGAAGGAGAGGATGCCGGCTGCTCGGTGGGACTGTGTCGGCTGCTCTGGTTGACTGGGTATGGAGGAGGGGGTTGTCTACTGCTCCCTGGTATGTAGTCCTGTTGAGCGGAGCCATTCTGAGTCCGAGTGGAAGGAGAAGTGAATTTATTCCCTGAACTTTGCATTATGATAGGCTGGTGAACTACGGGCCCTGGGTTGGCCCCGCGTTGATTCTGAGGAGGTGGATTTGGGTACCCATCAGGCCGAGCTCCTTGGGGAACTGGAGAGATTCGTGGAACAAAGTACTCCACATTCCCAGACCAGCGCTTGGTTGATGGGTTGTTGTCCCAGGGAGAATTAGAAGCCGCGACACCGCGGAGTGGTGGGTAGACAGGAGGTGGCCCGGGGCTGTCGGGGCGGTACACCATCCCATCTGCCATGTGAGGACCGAGGCGGGGAGCGAGGGCCTCCTTAGAGCCCTTCCAGCTAGGCCTCCTGAGCACCACCTGCTGCATGTGAGAAGATCCTACACGACAGTAAAGATCTTGTCAGATTTAAGTGAAGAACAAAGACAACTTAAACTAGGATTTCACTGGGCTGTGACTGTAGGCGGCAAAAGGAAAATACATAAAAATATAGAAAAAAAAGTTTTCTACAAATCGTCTCAGAAGAGATGCTCATGACGCCCCTCGCGGCCTGGCCATGTAAAGAAGCTGTCATAAGTGTCGTGTAGGCACTTCCGAGCGACTAAGAATCTTTTTACACAATTACTTATATTATCAGTATCACATAACAGTGGAAATTACAACCGATACTACAGATGCATCTGTGTTCCCTCTACGTATATAATACCAGCGAGAGCATGAATAAGCACCAAAACCCTCCGTTCTGTTCTGTTATGAAGCTGTACAGTGACTCATGTTTGGAAGCAGGTACTGTCACCATCCTGATCCCTGCAAACAATATGAGGGCTGAGTCCAAAGGTCATGTAGAAGAAAGAAGGAAAACTAACACGGATCCCAGAGGACTGTTACCTGGAGCTTTCAGGCCTGAAGAGCTGGTGTTAGCAGCCATGACCGGCTCCCTCATCTGGTCCTGGTAGTTGGTCGCACCGCGACGCTACGGAGGCCAAAGTAGATCCATTAAGAAATTCCTTCTTCATGCAATGACTTATAATTTCTAATCTACAATAAAAATGATTAGAAAATTAACAAAAGATGTTTATAATTTAAAAGAATAAAACAATCTAATTTTCCCAAGACTGTTGCTTTTCACCCTCTGAACACGGTTGAACCCGCGCACCTGCGCTGCCTACCATGATACTTTTCATCATGTACTCACGCAAACCAGACGCTTGTTATTTCACATTGCATACCTAGCATTTCCCAAATAACTGCCCTCTAAACACAGTGCAGCAGGTGATTATCTTCTATTACAAAGGCACGAACAGAATGAGAACCTGTCACAATTCCTCATTAAGAATGTGTTTATGAGGGCAAAAGGGATAAACTCTTAATAACTCCGCTTACCTCCTCAAACCCGGCGCATGGTTGCTCCAGACACATCGGTTTGTTAATGTCTGAAGTGCTTGATGAACCATTCACCTCGTAGGGCACCAGGGACTTGCGAATCTCCTGTAATGCCTTATGGTGCTTGGGATTGCTGGAGCGCCTTGGATCTTCAGGAGCCATCTTTCCGTGTCCGCCGTTGTCCACTTTAGAAGAATCAGAAGGTTTGGACATGTCGCGCAGACTTTTTCGGATTTCCATCAGCATTTGCTGGCTGTTGCCGCTGCAGTTGCCGACCGGTAATATTTTGGGCCTCATCTGTCTGTATCCTTCGGGTTTCTCCCCCCTCCTCATGTACGAGCATGTATGATGATGACGATGATAAAAGGGATGGAGAGGATATCACCAATCCAGGGTGGCGACAATAGCGGACGTTTTCCCGATGTCTGACCTCACATCTATGTGCTGCAGCGGAAAATATTTGATGCCAGTTGAAAGTGAGATAAACAAGCAACCAGAGTACACATAATGTTACCAAACAGGTTCAGCAAAATGAGATTGAGAGAAGTAATTAACAGAGCCCAACTTATTTCTTTACCAGAACGTTCCTACATATTTTACATTTCAGATCTACTTTCATTCTTGAGCTCAAATGTTAAGATATTTCTGCCATTTTTAAAATGTAAAGATATGAACATTTACTGTAAATTTACAGTAACAAGGTCTGTATACTATAAATAAAAATCACCACTGACTGTGCAAAACAACAACAAGGATTTCTGGGAATTTCCCCTAAATAAAACTAGTTATCTGTTTTTAATAAGCTTGTATTCCTAATGAAAAAGTCTAATTTGATTAAAGATCAGGTGTATATTTAAAGCTATTTCCACTTAGATCAACATAGAGCTCTGAAAATGTTTGGGTGAACTTGTGATAAGTTGAAAACAGTGAGGGAAACATGTGGAAAGTGATCATTTAGAAAAGTTTTACAATACAATTCGTTTTTAATCAAATTAAAACCTTCCAGAAAATAAAGTCTAGGAACACACACGTTTTCTATATTTTGTTCTCAATAATTAATGATCTGGAAATACTCAAAACATATAAGATACTTTTTCATGCCTCTCAATCCTTTTGTAAATAAATAACCTGTTTCTGTCACGCTTGGAAGTCATGTGTTGATAAAAAAATAGTTATGATTGTTTATCGTTTACTTTTGAGTGAAATTCGGCGTACGTAAATTTTAAGGTAAAAAATGTCTCGATTGGAACTGACTTCATTAAAAGACCCCATTCCGTGTGTATAGCCTCCTTAGCACTCTATGCTAACATAACGCTAATTTTACGTAAATTCTCCGGCGTTGGGTACGGATTTTTGTCACAATTAAACGTTTATAAGGATAGTCAAAAGAGTGGGCGAATACTGAGTTTAAGAGTTTTAAAAAGGATTAAAATCAAACAACACAGCAGTTTTCAAGCGGCCTGTGTGTAATAGGAATCCATTTGATGCTATTCAACAACAGGTTGCGCATTAGCCTGCTAGCTCCGATAACAACAACTCACCAAAGTCCGCCGCTGTCGCTTTTCCTATTATTAACGGACAGTAGTGGTTTGCTGACCCTCCTCGGCGTCGAGGACGCGATTTGAAGTTAAAATGCCCTTGTTGTTCCGCGCCGACTGGTTCCTAGTCTTGTTGAATTCCTGGGATATCTGAATGACAAGTACAACAGCTAAGCTAACGACGCACCATCAGACGCTGGACTTTCACAATAAAAGTCAGTGGAGAAATTACTTTTTTGCTAAGTTTAGAACAAAATAACACTAATAAAACTAATGAAGAAAATTTTAATGCTTTTTTTTATAAGTTTTTTTTTGCTAACCTGTTAATGAAGTCCAAACACATTTCACAGCACAAATCTTAGAAATAAAAAAATAAGAGCATTAATATGTATAAAAATAAATCAATTTCCCTTTGGGTGAGCACATAACATCTATTTGTAAATTTACAGAGCAACATAAGAGCTCACAAGGCTGACTTTGACATTTTTATGTTGGTAGGTTTGATTTACAATTTTACTTGATTTGTCAGTATAAAAAAACGTAACATCCTGAGACAATTTGAGAAAGTTACATTTTATTTCTTTATTGTTTTTTAAGTAATCTGTACAAAACATTATTAATCTGAACAATTGTGTACAGAATGACATACAAAAACACTAATCCATATTCTGTCACTGCAAAGAATGAAGCATTGCATCAGACACAGAGGTCTTTCATTGCGTAGGTATATTGGCTTTTTGTGTAACAAAAAAAAAGTCTTCCAATGTGTCACAAAACATCAAATTAAAATTTGCATTCATGTATTTATTAGTCACCTCCAGATCTTTTAAACTGGGACCTGTTTGTTGATAAAAATAGCCTCTCCATCAGTTCCACAAACTAAGCACTGTCCAAGCACATCCAAGCTGTTGACAGACAGCGTCTGGCTGGGCAGCATGTGGGTCGTCTCCAGGCGGCTTTTACTGGAGTCTCCGTTGAGCCAGGCACTGATGAGGGACTGGTTTCCTCCAGCAAGGGCCATCGCACTGCGAGAGGTCACGCTGCTGTTTCTGCTACCTGGAAACACAACAATAACACTTTTTACAGTGAAATTACGACAAATAGTACAACATGACAATGTTTAATAGACTGACCTGGTGTTGGACATTATCAGGAAATTCTTTGTTTATTTAACCCTAAATAATGTAAACTTTCAGTAAAACATTCAACTGGATATTTTCTTGATTATGGCTTTTGTGTTTCCATAGAATCTTTATAATTAAGAAAATAGAAGAAGTACATAGGCAGCCTTTTAAACTGAATACCAATAATAATAATAATAATGATTATTATGATGAATAGGACTTGCCTTGTAGAAAGGAGGGCATGTCTGAGTGGGAGGACGTCTCCCAGTGCAGCAGCGATCCATCCTCTGAACACGTGAACAGGTGATCTGGGTTGGTAGGGTGGAAGTGGACCTCCCACACTGCCAGGAAAGTTAGACAAAAAGCATTAAAAAAGTGAAAAATATTTAAATATGTGTGTAAATTATATGTCCATTAAATAATTAAAAATGTACATCTTACTTTCAGCTGAGTGGGCCTCCATGAGGGATGAGGGCATGCTGCCTTGCCTCACATCCCACATACAGAGCATTCCATCCTGGCCTCCTGTGGCTACAATGTGCTGCTGGTTTGGATGTCTGTCAATGCAGTACAAAGGAACTCTGTCTCCTGACCTGATTGGAGGAAAATTAAAATCCACATACATCAGCAAAATAGTAGAATTAAAAATGGGGAAAACGTGCTAAAGCGGATCTTACAAGGACAGAATCTGTGATGCCGAGTTGCTCTGTTGTCTTAGATCCCATAGCTTTATTTGTCCGATGGAGTTCACAGTCAAAATCTCCGTCGTCCTCAGGTAAGTCACAGCATGAATCGTGCTGCTGTCAGCATTCTCTACCAAATGTACCCGCAAAAGCATGTTGACTTGACACCGAGTTAAAGTGTACAGAGTTCTGAATGGGGTGGTTTAATCTCACCTATGACTTGAGCCATACAATCCTGGTCGGCTCTGAGGACAATAATCCTGCCGTCCTCCCCAACTGTGATGATCTCAGGGCTGCTGCACACAACTGCAGTGCAGGGAGCATTGTCACAGGGGTAATGGTGCGCTTTCACCCACTGCTGGGAAACTGAGATTGTCTGATGTAAGAAGAAAAAATGATTTTATAAATAAACAGCAAAGGCAGCAACACAACCTTCATACAGGAGTTGACATCTTTTATGAAAGCTCTACTGCACCTGACTGTTGTGATGGTGGCGGAAGATGGTGACTGCTCCCGTTGATGAGGCCGTGACGATTCTCTCTTGATCCAGGAACTATAATCAAGTAGTATAATCAAGTCTAATTTGGAGGAATTGGACAGCTGAAGCTCGACTAAAACTGAGTCATGCAAAACAATGTCCCACGCACGTGTCAAAATTTCAACAGAATGGCTGCAAAACAAATGAGTCTGTGTTGCAAATCCTCCTGCTGACTATAACAAGGCTGTGCACTGAGAAATCCTGCAGACCTACAAAGAAACAAAACTATTGATGCATAGAACAACAGATTTGCCTTCTGTATTAGCAAAATTCTGAAATGCGCAGAAAATGTACTTTATTTGTTTTTATGTGCATCTCTGCAGGGTTCATTGTTGTTTTAATTTCTTTAAAGTGCGTACAGCACTTTGGTCTGTCTTCTGGTCGATGTAAAGTGCTTTATAAATAAAGTTGATGGTGATGAATAATTGCATTATTAGTATGTTATGACATTATTGTTACAGCGTCTTACCTGGAGGCCAAGAACATCTCCATCGTGCTTGTTTTCACAAATAAGCTGCGGATCTCCTTCAAATCCATCTTCCAGGCCCGAATTTTCGTAATTACCCACGGACCAAATAGATATCTTGTTTTCCTACAGAAATAATTTTTTTTTTAAATAAAGGCCACATCCTTGCAAAAAAAATGACCAAAACGAACCTGACAGACACACAAAAAAGCAAACTATGTGTAACAAGTGTTAAATCCTTTTTGACAGTTACAACGTGTAAGTGTGCATAATCAGGAGAAACACAGAACATTTGAAAAACTGGGTAAATTTGGTTCACCAAAAATATTCAACTAGCCAACCTCGTTGTCCCACGATCCCGTCGCAAAGATTTCTGGTTGTTGTAAAAACGAAGACGACACAGGACGCCATCTGGCCTTGCTGACTTTTTGGGACACGTACTTAGCACTCTCCATGAGAACAACCAACGTTTCTGCTGCCTAAATACGAAAAATATTCTTATTGATGTTAGCTTAGCTCTATGTACGCACCCACTAGCTTTAAACGTAAGTACGGTGGCTCAACAGGATCAAACAATCTGATCTGCGTTTCTCGCAAGAAATGTGAATTTGTACATTCCGCCACCTAGCGGTCGTCTCCGTTGTTACTGCGGCAAAAACCTGATAAAGCACTGCATGGCTGAGGAACGTGGCTTTTATTCCCTTTCGTCTGACGCTGACTTTGATGCATCATGAACAGATTAATTATATTCTAAAATGACATATTTTTCTGCTTGGTCGTGCATCTGAGAGGCGGCTCTGCTCTGTAAAATCATTTGGATGTCTAGTGACGTATCCGCCGCTACGCCGTCTGCTCTGGAGGTTGTCAGCTTCTTTGGTAAAACTATTGGCGCAGGCGCGGCACTTACAGCTGCTGTCTACTTACTCCGTAAAGTCTGCTTAATAATGGCCTGGAAATCTGGAGGAGCCAGCCACGCAGAGCTTGTCAACAACCTTCGCAGTGAGTCCGGTTGCAGGTTTAAAGCGGCAGCAGCGATGAACTTCACCGCCGCGTCGCCAGAAAACGTTGTAGTTTGGAGGCTGGGGTTAGCTTAGGAGCGGTAGCTACTAGCAAGCTATGTTTATGGTGACCCAGCGTCTCCTCCCGCCTCTCCACCCCTTTTCCTAAACCACGTTTTTCGCTGTGGGACCATGTGTGGGACAAGGCAACGCTTTTGTCACAGCAGGGGGGAAAAACCCAGCAGAAATGACATTTCCGTTTTGTTGTAAATCGCAGAAAAGTGGTGTCCTGTGGGAAGTTAGCTTAGCATGTTAGCAGTATGTGCGTCATTTGAGATTTTATGCTACTGCCCACTGTCATTGATGTCTGTGTCTTCTACTGGACTTCAATGTGAATGACAGTAACAGCTGTACATGTCCGGATAGTTTCTGCTGAGCTTTAATACTCGGATACATTTAAATAATGACAAGTTGCTGTATCACTGCAGCTGTTAGCTACATAGCTCTGTGCCAAAGCCCACGACTCATTTCCATTTAAGAAGCCTGATTGTTGAACATTTTCAAATTTCTGTGCATATATTTTAGCTGATGTCTTTCCATGGACATTTAATATCCTTTCACAATATTTTAATAAGAAATCGATCAACCTTAGTCGATCTGCAGAAATCAAAACAGTTTCTTTATTGTTTGCACACATTACAACCTGCAAAATGTGTTTTAAATTATCAAACAAAAAAGTCAGAGTAATTTTGAGAATTTTGTAGGAGGGTGTGCCTAGCGTCAGCTTGGCTTTCTGGGCTTATAGACACGACCTATTTTTCCAGTTTATATCTAGTTACCAGTTCAGATCTTGTTTTTTTATATTCTAAATTAATAAAAGTTTATTCATGTAACCAGCCTGTCAAAAAGACAAACTATGAAGTAAAGAAAACTGTAATGCTGGCATAGAAGTAGGGATGTAAAAGTCAACCGAAACCAGGAACCGATACCAATGCAGTTGCCTGAAAGTGGCTTCACCATAACTTGTCATTTCTGTTCACCTAATATTTCAGTTTTGTGATCATTTCTATGAATATATTTTATTTTTTATCTACCTCACAATCTTTTCCTGTTGAAAGCAGAGAAGAAAATAAAACCTGTATTCCAATTCATTGCATTATTTGTGTGGTAGAAGTATCGGCGAGTACTCAGATCCAAGTATCAGTATCGTATCGGTTTGGACAAAAGTGGTATCGGTGGATCCCAAGTATGCTAAAAGACATACAGTGTCATTTCCTGGTTCTCCAGGACAACAATCCAGCACATTTTAGACATTTCTGTTTCAACACACCTGATTAACAGGTTTCTCTGGACCTTGATGACATGTCTAAAAGGTAATATAACCACTGAAAATCATTACAATAGCAAAAGCATCCTGGTTATTGTTCCAGGAAGACCAGGATTGGACACAACTAGTGCAAGAGGAACCCCTGACAATTGTCTTTATGGTGTTTTTGTGATCAAATAAAAGAAAAAAATGTCCTAACACCTTCTGTTGCCTTTGCAAAATACTGTACATCAGTAAAAGATGGATGACTTAGCTGTTACGTGGTCCAGAGTCCACTATAATCAACATCATGGCTTCCTCTGCAGTCAGTCAATGATGACTACTGTAAAAATATCTTTAGACTCTTTTTCTAGTGCATTTAGCAAATGAAGATGGGATATCTGCAAGCGCGATACTGCAAATTAATTCTCACTCTTAAGTATCTACCAGGTCTATTTGTATTGTGTGCAGTCTGGGATGTTATTGCAAGCTGCAAGTTTGCCAAAAGCTGCGTTGTTATTCACTGTGTTATATTTTCATTTATAGGGAAATTAACGTAAGTTATACAGAGTTTACATTTTTAGCAGCTCACAAGTTTGCAAAGCTGTGCAAAAATAACATTTATTAAATTGAAAGCCTTTAAAAGAAAGTCGTTACTTTGATAATTTTTAAATCAAATTGGTTAATCTTACAAAAGCAGAAGCATAAAAATAAACAAATAAAAGGTTTGATTCGTAGTAATCAGTTTTTCTTTTCTCTTTTTTGCCTCTTGTGGTCTGACCTGTATAGACATTTAACCCAGAGTTTGCATAAGATGCTTTTAAAGAGGTCACATGCAGAACGCATGCTAATTCACCGCTAACTTACTTTCCTGGTAAATAAAGGCAGTTTGGACTGTCTCCAAAGCCTCACCTGTTTCACTGGGCTGCCTCCAAATTTTAACATAAATAAAATCATGGTGGACAGCCAGCAAATAAATTCGTGTTATTTTTTTATTTGTAAATATGAAAGAAAACGACAGGAAGGAAGCAGCTCAAATGGTTTATTGATCATTTAAATGTCAGAAATCAGTGGTGGGTGTCTATTTGGCAGTTTTATTTGGAGTGTGTCCTAAAGCTGCGCGTTGCTCCGTGGGTGAGGGGAGCGAGGAATGAGAACCGCCTGCTGTTGGCTTTTTCTGTTTTTGGCACAAGGTGCTGCAGTGATTGAGGATGGATTCAAATTTGAATTAATCAACAGTTTTTGCATCCTTTCGGCTTCTTTTCAGCTCCAAACACGGATTATTAACTTTGTGTGGTCGGTGCAGCCTGTTTTTTAGCTGCTGTTTATAGTTTATCTGACATGTCCACAAGAATTGGTCTTGGTTTCTAGTTGGGGGTGCTGTAATATGCAAATGTATGACTTTTCATAGTTTTTCCCCCTCAATTTTCAAGAATAAAGCAATGATATCTTATTGTATTTTAGTGAAAATGTGTTCAATTTTTGCATTTTTTCAGTATCTAAATTATTACTTTTATAAATGTTTTATTCTGTTTTAGATTCACCTGACTGTCGTTAGCCACCAGGGGTTTTTGCTGTAGGTGTTGTGGTTAGAGCTTTCTCCCACATTATGTATTCATTTATATAATGCAACACAAATCGGGTGTTTTTTTTTAATGGGGGAAAACGTGTGCACAACAACACATCCAGTTTGGCGCTATGCAGTCGTTCTTATTGAGTTGGTGATAATTCGCAGTGTTGAACGTGTTGCAGCGCCCTCTAAGCAGCAGCAGCAGTAATTGTGGTGGTTTGTTTCTTTTCTGCATCAACCCTTCTGCCCTTCGGCTGCAGGATTATGTAACGTCTCTCTGCTCGCGTTTCCAGAACACGCCGTGACACAAACTCTTTTGCATCCTCAGAAAATGGCATTATTAAGTCCGACAAGGTGTTTGAAGTCATGCTGGCCACAGACCGAGCGCACTACTCGAGGTGTAACGCATACATGGACTCGCCACAGTCTATAGGTAGGTGTGTTCACGGATCATCGACGCGTGGCAGTTGGACATCAGAGGATAAACTAATCCTTCCTTCTTTTATCAACAGGCTATCAAGCAACCATCAGCGCACCGCACATGGTAGGCTGTTTCTGCACTCTCAATCTTCTGTTTTAGTTAAATTACCGAGACTTCATTTGTGCTTGCCCCCCACCCCTCACCCAGCACGCCTATGCACTGGAGCTCCTACATGATCAGCTGTGCGAGGGCGCCAAAGCTCTGGACGTCGGCTCCGGCAGCGGGATCCTGTCTGTTTGCTTTGCACGAATGGTGAGCCCACACACATGACGGGTAAACACATACGAGTTCTCCTTGGCAGCGCTGTGATGTGTTCGCTGAACCAATCGCTGTAGAGGATTTAAGAATCACGACGGTTCGAATTGACGTTTTGAGCTTAACACTGTCGTCTTCTGGGCTTTTCTTTCCTTTTCTAGGTAGGTCCTAAAGGAAAAGTTGTAGGAATCGATCACATCAAAGAGCTGGTAGACGATTCTATAAACAATGTGAAGAAAGATGACCCCAGCTTGATAACGTCAGGCCGAGTCAAGCTAATAGGTAAGATGGATTCAGGATTAGAGTTTAATTTGGACTTTTTGAACCTGCTGAAGAGCGTGCGTTGCTCCTTACCGGTGGAAAATCTCCCGTTTGCCCGATAGGCCGTCTGCAGCGCTAAATAATTGAGCAGAGCAGCGAGTTCCTACTTTCACCTTCTCAGCAGGAGGCTTGAAGCGCTCTTACAGCCAGGTCATTCACCAACGCAGGCAGACACTCGTGTTCCTCTGTAGGGCTGCGACGAATCAGAAGTGACTTCTATATGACATCACAACACATTTACATTCCCTCGTGTGCACCGCAAAGTAGGTAACGGGGGAACCTTGTTTTGCAGCAATAATCTGCACAGAAGATTCTAGATAGTAGCTAATAAAAGAAATGGGTTATTTAGATTTCTCTGCTTAAATTGGTGAAAAGTCGCCAGCTCTAGGAACAGCAGCGGCAGCAGATTTTTGGACGAGTGACGAATCTGTCCGTGTTGTGTCGAGGCTGGCAGCCTGGAACTGATACCCTGCGGTGTGTTTTCAGTGGGAGACGGGCGAATGGGACACCCAGAGGAGGCGCCGTATGACGCCATCCATGTTGGTGCAGCAGCTTCCAACGTCCCCCAAGCTGTGAGTCATTCGGAATATTTTAGGTTCTGTTGGAATCATGACGCTGGAGGTTTACCCGAAGCATTGACATAATTATTGTTGTTTTGTTATTATTGTGTTGTAAGATCAGTTATAGTTGAGGTTGATGCAGAAAGCGTCTAAAACCTATAAGATCTGGGATCTAAACATTTTTTCTTTCAGTATTTTAGAGTAGATGTTTCATATTTTTTGCATCTAATGGATAATATTAGTGCACTTTTGTTTTGCACTAAACTAAATTCTACATTCTCTATATTTTATACAAATATTTATAATTTGTTCATGCTCTAAAAAGTGTGATGGTTACTAAACTAGTTTACTGTTAGCTGTGTTTTTGTACCAGGCACTCTGATGCAGGCTGTCAGGTCTCTGTATGACCAGCGCCAGAGCTTGGTCCATATTGTCAGCAGGAAGTCGGGCTCTTTTGACCTTTGTCACCGATTCTGTTCATAACTTTTGTGGACAGGATTTCTAGGCACAGCCGAGGTGTTGGGGGGTGGGGGTGGGGGGTGGGGGGGGTCCGTTTTGGTGGCCTGAGGTTCAGATCTCTGCATGATCTCCGGCTCTCATTGGAGCGGTTCACAGCCGAGTGTGAAGCAGCTGGGATGAGAATCAGCTCCTCTAAATCTGAGACCATGGTCGAGTCGGAAAGGGTAGAATGCCTTCTCCGGGTCAGGGATGAGGTTCTGCCCCAAGTGGAGGAGTTGAAAGAGCAAGTCACCCCCTACCAGAATCTTACTCAACTCTCAGTTCCTGTTTGAAAAATGCAGCAAATGCTGTTGCCTGGGAGACCGAGAGGGAGGAACCGCTAACAAATACACACACAGATTCACGACATTGTGACATCTTAATGCACAAGCTAATGTAGTAGGGTACCTCTTAGCCACTAGCGGTGGCAGATTTAAATTAAAATGCAGTGCAGAGTTTTTACCTGAAGAGGGCGCAACACTGACAGTCTTAGGCAGAATATTTAAATTTTAACTAAGATGCACTGAAGTGCCAGATTATTGACTACACGTGTGTACAGCACGGTTAGACTCATTTGTACAGTTTATCACCAAAAAAAGTTGATTAGGGTCTTGTTCCCATGTGAGGGAACGATGGAGCGTGAGATCGATAGGCGGATTGGTGCTGCATCTGCAGTGATGTGAGCGTTGTACCGATCTGTTGTGGTGAAGAGAGAGCCGAGCCGGAAGGCAAAGCTCTCGATTTACTAGTCAGTCTACGTTCCTACCCTCACCTATGGTCACGACGTTTGGTAGGGCTGCTCGATTATGGCAAAAATAATAATCACGATTATGGTGACTGAAATTGAGATCACGATTATTTGGGACGATTTTTCTATTTATGTTGATTTTATTTGTTTTTATTCAGTCATAAAATTGCTCAGGGCACAATCAGGACAAAAATAAATAAGAAACAAGATGATCACTAAAATAACTCCTGATTCCAGTATAAAAAGACCGATATACTTTTAGCCCATAGTCTATGACCCAAGGGCTGTAGACCTTGGTTTAACTCATTAATGTCTAACCAGTACAGATCCAAATACCAATATCTTGCAAATACTGACAGCAAAAATGATACAGTGGCATTTATAACAAATAAATGCAAATAAATTGATGTTCACAAAATGTTGCATAACATTTATTGAGTCGTGTCAAGGTGCTGTAGGAGCGTGCACTAGCACCGTGTCCTCAGAGAGATTAGTTATTAGTTATCAGCGTGAGGAACTTATTTCTACCTTATTTATAAACTATTTATTTACAAGTCCATCAGTTGATGTAATAATTGTCCCAACCACAGCTGCACCCCCCACCCCCCAACCTGCTCTCACAGCAAACGGGGCAAGCTGCACGTGTGTTCAGCACGCGCACATTTAGCCGTTTTTAGCGGCTCAGGAGTCTGCAGGTGCGGTGTGTGTGTCACTCACTCTGGTTACTCCAACAGGGAGCCGGCTCCGAGAGCTGTTTCTTTAGCGACCGACACATCACTACATCATTCCCTTTCCTAATGTCCTGAAGAACGGTCCGGAGCACAGGCGGAGTGTTTAGCTAACCTGCAGGAAATGTCGACGACAGTTATCCAGAAAATAGCTAAGGGTTACCAGAGATGTTTCTGAGGTGCTCACTAGGTACTTTTAAGATTTAAAAAGTCAAGAAGGGGTCTGAGAAGCTGCTAGAAATAGCATCAAAGTCGCCAAGTTAGCAACACTGTAAGGAGCGCTTCATTTGCTACTCAGGGCAGCGCAAGCGGGAGGAGCAAATAATCGGCTTGTTTTGTTTTTTATAATCGTTCAAAACTCAGATCGTAATCGTGATTAAAATTCGATTAATTGAGCAGCCCTAACGTTTGGGTAGTGACAGAAAGAACGAGATCGCGGATACAAGCGGCCACAGTGAGTTTTCTCTGCAGGGTGGCGATAAGCTCGGTCGTCTGGGAGGGGCTCGGAGTAGATCCGCTGCTCCTCCACATTGAGAGGAGCCAGTTGAGGTTACTCGAGCCTCTAGTTAGGATGCCTCCTGGACGCCTCCCTGGTGAGGTTTACCAGGCACGTCCAACTGGGAGGAGACCTACGGGGAGACCAGGACATGCTGGAGGAACTATTAGAGCTTTCACATCTGGGTAATCTGACTGTTTTAGACCCACTCTCCAACACACCCACTACCAACTGATTGCCCACGCTGGAGGGACTTTGTCTCTCAGCTGGCCAGGAAACACCTTACGATGCCCCTGGAGGAGCTGGCCCAAGTAGCTGGGGAGAGGCAAGTCTGGGCCTCTTCCTAGGCTGCTGCCCCCACAACCCGACCCCAGATAGGCGGATGAAAATGGATAGATGTGTTTTTGTTTACTTTATTAACCAAGAAAACATTTAAGTAATTTTCTCTTATAACTAGATTTAACAATCTAGGTACTGAAAACCAGATATCATTAAAACCTGAAGCTACCCAGCCTTAGGGGAAGGTGTGACGTGTTAGAAAATTAACTAAATCCAAGATGGCCACCACAGCTAATCAGTGCTAGCAAACACAAAAAATGTCTAGAAATCGGTTTGTTTACAGGTACAAAGTTGCTCACTAAGGGGAATATAAAACATTTCAAGACAAATTTCTGCAGACTAAATACTTAATAGCATTTCTATTAACGTTTAGTTTTAACCAAAAAAGGGCATAACTTCCTGTTTATAACTCGCTTCGCTTGGTTCTTCTCCAGCTTTTGGACCAGCTGAAGCCCGGCGGCCGTCTGATTCTCCCCGTCGGTCCTGCGGGAGGAAACCAGATGCTGGAGCAGTATGACAAGATGGAGGATGGCAGTACCAAGATGAAGCCCTTGATGGGGGTGATTTATGTGCCTTTAACAGACAAAGACAAGCAGTGGTCCAGGTGGAAGTGACTTCCTTCTCCCTCTCCTCCCCCTCTCTCCTTCTCACAGTGGCAAAGGTGAAATGGTGTGGCTTGGAGCAGGCAAAGGAGCTGAAACGGCTGCGTTTTTGCTGCTTATTGACATGTTTTCTTTATTTTTTGCTTGTTCCATACCATACCAACCAGCTGCACGTTTCTTTCTGTCGTTTTCACACCTACTTACAAAATGTTGCTATACAAACTGCTGTACTAGTATAGTTTCATGAAACAGCACTCGGTTTTTAAAGGCATGTCGTGGGATTTGATGCTTTGCTGTGCGAGTATAAAACCCAACTGTTGAACTAGTTATTTAGTCTATGTGAGATCCGGACACAAGCCGGCTACTCTTTGACTTGTATCTAAATTTTCTCACTGTTTTCACAGCCGGAACGTCGTTTCGCTCGCTGCTCTTCTGACACTCATCTGTTTTCCACAGGGATGAACTCTGAAGAAGACGCACCATAAGCCACCTTTACGTTTGAACCTGGAAGAGACCTGGATGGGGGCGGGGTCATACAGGCCTTGCCATTTCATTTAAAGCATTACAAAACATGCTGGGTTTTTTGGTTTTTGGTTTAAGTCAAAGCGAGGGACTTGAGAATCACGCCGATGACGGCCCACTGGGCGGCAAGGGAAGGCTGCTCAAAGCTCGGCGAAGAAATATTCAAGATGGGCTTTTTTGTGTTTTTGTTTTGCAGGCCTACACGTTCTCGGTTCTACGTTCTTTTGAACAGCAGTTTTTTTTTTTTTTTTTGAGGATTCACCGTTTGAATTACAGTCAGATTTGCGGAGTTACCTTTCAGCAGGAACAAAGCTGAATGTAGGAGGAACGCAGGATGGCAACGAAGAAGGCTCGAGCCTTTTAGATAATTCACCTTGCTACTCTGTGTGTGTGTGTGTGTGTGTGTCATGTAACTGTAGATGATAAAATATGAGCTTTCTCTCCCTGCCAGCAGTATTAGAATCATACAGCTACACAGCGGCTGAAGTAACCCACTCAACACGTTTGATGTGTTGCGTTTTAGGTCACACGTTAAAAACACGGCCCACCGAACATCCTCTGCAGACAGCAGAGCTCTTATCCCGCCAACAAGCATGCACATTCAGGGCTGTGCTTTCCACCTGGCGCTGGTTTCCGTTTACTACTTTGCAGGCTCGGCGGGTGACTGACGCTAACTGGGATGGTCGCTTTGCCAAAATAAAACAATATCAAGCAGATGAATGTCTGTTTTCTTGGAGAAGATAAAGAACATTTTATCTTGTGTGATCCAAATGAGATTTTATATCTGGGATGGGATGAAAATTAAGAGTTAATTGGCAAATTTACCAAATTATGAATTGGATTTAACCTCTAGATATTTTTCTGATGTGTGAAAAAATGTTTAACAATGCATCTTATAGCCCAAACTAGTAATGGATGTATTCAGTTAAATATTTCACTTATTCTGTATGTTCAACAGAAATGTTTTGATTATTAAAATGTAACAAAATTCAAGCAAACTCCAATTTCAGAGCTCAGATTGAGATGAGACGCGCAACACGGCGGTAAATGACACTAAGCAATCCAACAAATTCGAGCTCATTGAAAAGTTCCTGATTTTCATTTAAAAGATAACTCGTTGCCAATAGTTAAAATGAACAGAAAATCAATGTAAATGGGCATCTCATGAGTTTCTGATTATTTTTGAACCAAGGTTACGATAGCTCATTTCTGTTTGGGTTCAGTGGCTTAAAGAGCAAGTCACCCCCTACCAGAGTATTACTCCACTCCCACTTCCTGTTTGAAAAATGCAACAAATGCGGTTGCCTAGCAGACCGAGAGGGCGGAGCTACTAACAAATACACACACACACAGGCTCACTATGACATTGTGACATCATATGGTACCAGCTAACGTTCTAGGGTACCTCTTAGCCAATAGCGATGGCAGATTTAAATTCAAATGCAGGGCAGAGTTTTTACTTGACAACGGCACAACACTGAGTTTTAGACAGAAAATTTAAATTGTAACTAGAATGCACTAAAGTACAAAACTATTGACTACACATGTCTGCAGCACGATTAGACACGCATTTATATAGTTTATCAGAAAAAATAAGTTGATTTGGGGGTGACTTGCTCTTTAAGCAGTAAGAGAACAGGTTTGAAATCCAGGGTGTGAAGGATCTAATCAATTAAATTTATTTTAAATATACTGGTTTGATCTTCTGGCAACAAGGTAACTAGACCAGTTAAGTAACTCAGTCACAATTGAGTTACTTATTAAACCAACTGCTAAGTAATTTGATAGGCCACTGTACTGGGCTAGGGATGAGGTCCTGCCCCAAGTGGAGGTGTTTCTCTGGGTCTTGTTCACGAGTGAGGGAAAACTGGAGCGTGAGATCGACAGGATTGGTGCTGCGTCTGCAGTGATGCGGGCGTTGTACCGGTCTGTCGTGGTGAAGAGAGCTGAGCCAGAAATCAAAGCTCTCGATTTACCGGTCGATCTACATTCCTACCCTCACCTATGGTCATGAGCTTTGGGTAGTGACCAAAATAACAAGATCGCAGATACAAGCGGCCGAAATGAGTTTTCTCCACAGGGTGGCTGGGCTCTCCCTTAGAGATGGGGGAGAAGCTTGTTCATCCGGGAGGGGTTTGGAGTAGATTCGCTGCTCCTCCACATCAAGAGGAGCCAGTCGAGGTGGCTTTGGCTTCTGGTCGGAATGCCTCCTGGCACGTCCAACCAGGAAGACCCAGGACGCGTCTTAGGATTCGCCCGGACGAGACTGGCCCAAATGGCTGGGGAGAAGGAAGTCTGGGCCTCTCTGCTTAGGCTTCTGCCCCTGCGACTTGACCCCGGACAAGTGGTTGAAAATGGATGGATAGACGCTACTGGGTCTAATAAATTTTGTACGATTTTCAAAAATGTTAAAAGACCTGTTGAGTAATGATGGTTGTACTTTGCCATGGTAACGCACAATGCCACCAGTCAGATGTCAAAACATCTAAAGGATGCAGGGGAAGAAACCACATCAATTATCGTAAGTCCCTTGTCAACTTTTTCCACTTTTATTTAGTTTTCTTAAATAAACTCATGAAAGACGTTGCTGCTTAAACATGTGCAAATATCACGTGTGTTTGCTGTTTAAAGGAAACCGTAAGACTGGGATGTAAATGAACTATTAGGATATGTTATGGCTTTTATGATTCTGACCTGAAAAGATGATGGCGGTTGTTGGTTTGACAGGCACTGCAATACTGGAAAATATGCTGCAAACGACAAACTCATGACACGCAGCAGCAGAAAGCATTTTTCTTTACAGTGTGTCACAAATAAGTCAAAAATCAAGAAAATGTTGGTTCACAAATGTTCTTAAAGACACTTAAAAAGGGTTCAGTGATTCTGAAGGAAGCAGCTTGTAATATGAGGACAAAGTTTGATGCATCTGGATCAGATGTAGCAGTTTGTTCCTCACACTCGGGCTACAGGTACATGCCGTTGATGAGGTAATCCGATTCCTCTGTGGTGAGGGGCCGAGCTTTCTTTAGTTTGTGGCGGACGAGTCTCAGACGACAGCCGATCATGAGCAGCAGCAGGGCGGTGATGAGAATGCCGAGAGCCAGAGGAAGAATCGCGCCTGGAGGTCAAAGAAAGCGAGCAGGGTGACATCTAAAACAAAACCAAAACAATCCTCAGCTCTCAGAGAAAACAGGTCTAACCTGACTCTGGTCCTGGATGTCCGCCCATCTCTAGAAACGGCTTAACGATGGGGGATTCGCCCTCTGGTCGGCTTTGGGAGACTTTAGGAGCAGCTTCAGCAAAAACAAATACAACATTATTAGCTGCTTTCTTGTCTGTTATTCAAATGAGTTAATAAAGTCTCTGATCTATCAGATTACTCCTTTTAATTCAGCTTTTAATTTAAAAACATACCAAGCACAGATGCTGGAGTGGTCAAGCACACATTACTGACTTATGCAAGACCATAAAATAAGATATTCTGTAAACAATCTGACAAATGATTTTACTAATTAGAAAAATACAAGCTTAAGTTTCTGTATCTTCAGAAGAAATTTGTAAATTACTTGGGGCAACAGTGGCACAGGAGTTAAGTGCTCGCCCCGTAATCGGAAGGTTGCAGTTTCGAGCCCCGCTCAGTCTGTCGCTGTCGTTGTGTCCTTCCAATCCAATCTAATTTTATTTATAAAGCGCATTCACAAGGCATTACAACCAAACAAGGCGCTGTACACTAAAAATGTTGGTTAATTAAACAGGCGTTATATAAACATGTCGAACACAGATAAAAGATAAAAAGGAAATACAACAAAATTCCCAAAAATAACAGCTAAAAATCATTAAGACACAGGGTGAAGTAAAAATAGGAAAAAAAAAACATTTTACAAAGAACCTCAATAATACGGAAGTCGATAATTGTGGAGTCAGTTTATAAACAGTGCAGATGTCAGTGAGGTTCATAATTATGTTGTATAAGCTAGGTTGAAGTAGTGAGTTTTCAGGCGTGATTTAAAAATGCTAGCTGTTGGTGCTAGCCTCACTAGCAGTGGTAATGCGTTCCACAGCTTCGGTGCACAGACAGAGAAAGCCCTCTCTCCACGGCCTTTTAAACGTGCATTGGGAACAGCTAGGAGGAGCTTATCTTCAGACCTGAGAGCACGCGGCGGGTTGTAGTAATGGACCAGTTCACACAGATATGGAGGAGCTTGATGGTTCAAGGATTTGTAAGTGAGAAGCATAATTTTGAAGTTTATCCTGAACTGCACGGGCAACCAGTGGAGAGATTTCAGAATTGGAGAAATGTGTTGTCATCTGTCAGCTCCAGTCAGCAACCTAGCTGCTGAATTCTGGACCAGCTGAAGTCTAGAAAGAGCTGCTTTACTGATGCCATATAAGCAGGAGTTGGAGTAATCCAGCCTTGGGGTGATAAAAGTGTGGACCACCGATTTCAGAAGACGTACACTCAGGATGTGCTTTAGTTTTAAGATGCGTCTTAGTTGGTAAAAACATGATTTAACTGTGTTATTGACCTGGGCATCCATCTTCAGAGCCTGGTCCATTTTTACTCCAAGGTTGGAGATTACAGAGGATACATTAGGTGAGAGATAGTTGAGGTCAGGTTGTTGAGTTGCCGTGATACTGTTAGGACTGAAAACGATTAAGTCAGTTTTGGAGTCATTGAGATGGAGGAAGTTGTCAGCTAGCCATTGCTTGACCTCGAGGATACAATCAGACAGAACTTGCGTTGACTGAGTTGGCTTAAATGAAAAGTAGATTTGACAGTCGTCAGCGTAAAGATGGTATGAGACAGCGTGCTTTCTGAAAATGGCTCCTAAGGACAGTATATAGAGGTTGAACAGTAACGGGCCGAGAATTGAACCTTGTGGGACACCCCAACGTAGAGGCTGTGACTCTGATGAACAGCCGTCCAACGTGATCCTAGCAGACCTGTTACAAAAGTATGACCTAAACCAATCCAGGGCAGTGCCTGAAGTGCCAGCCCAAGTGTGAAGTCTTGTGATCAAAATGTCATGATCGATCGTGTCGAATGCTGCAGATAGATCCAAAAGTACCAGAACCACATGGAAACCTGAATCTAAAGCCAGAAAAATGTAATTAAACACCCGAACGTGAGCATTTTCAGTGCTGTGCTGTTGTCTAAAACCAGACTGACAGGTGTCCATTACCTGATATTCATTTAGATGGTTCACCAACTGTGCATAGACTACTTTCTCAAGGACCTTAGATAAAAACGGTAATTTGGAAATTGGTCGTAGATTAGAGTAATCGGTGGGATCGAGGCCGGGTTTTTTCAAGATTGGTTGTAGAACAGCGTGTTTAAAGGCACGAGGAACTTCAGCCAATGTCAAGCTACAATTTATAATGCGTAGCACGTTATTGCTAATTAAAGGAAACACCTCTTTCAGGAGTCGAGGTCCTTGGGCAAGACACTTAACCCACGTTGCCTGCTGGTGGTGGTGGTCGGAGGGACCGGTGGCGCCAGTGCTCGGCAGCCTCGCCTCTGTCAGTGCGCCCCAGGGCAGCTGTGGCTACATCGTAGCTCATCCCCACCAGTGTGTGAATGGGCGAATGACTGATTGTGTTGTAAAGCGCCTTGAGGGGTTCCAGGACTCTAGAAGGTGCTATATCAAATACAGGCCATCTACCATACTAGATTATTTAGATCCTTTAATATTTAAAAGTTGGTGAATCACAAACATTGATGTAGGATGGAACAGCTACGTCTTTAAAGTTGATTTATTATTTATTATGAAGTGAAACTACTAATAAACCTGCTTTTCATGCATGTTTTGTAGCTGTGGAGCGACTGCGTGTTTACCTGTCGCAGCCTGCTTGGTGACTGGGGCAGATGCACTTGTTGGCCTGAAAGCGGGACCTAAAAAACGTAAATAAAGTTCAAATCAACATGTTGTAATAATAATAATAATAATTAAAAAAGAAAACAACGCACAACAGGTTCTTACTTTTCTGTATACATTCACTGACACAGTCAGACTCCTGGAGGAAGTTGTTATGGTTACCCTGGCAACCGCCGTACAGGAAGTGTTTGCATTCTCCTGCCTTGTGGTCGTAGTACCACCGCGGGAAGGTGCCTTTGCACGGGCCGACCACGGGAGCTGCAGCACACGGATCTGCAGAACCAGAACCAACACTTTAGTGCACACTCCAGATTTAAAAATGGCCGCTGTGCTGCAGGAAGTAAATTCTGTGCAGCTGCTTCCTAAATTAGAATCTTATCTATAAGTGATATATCTCATTCGTTTTGCACTTGTGCACTAAATAAAGGCGCTCCTGTTAGATAATCCTTAAAGCAGCAGCAGGTGAGTAGAACTTTTGGCCAGTCTCCGTCTAATTCAGAGATCAGATGGCAGAAGGGACAGAGGAGCTTTGTTCTGCCACTGAGAGGGGATGCAAGTGGAGAGCTGCTTTCCCAGGCAAAACGCTGAATGTCCCTTTGGCTTTGCCAGCATTTTGTGCTCAGCGCCATGACTCAGCGGCTGCCTACAGGCGTCATCTGCTCCGACACATGCTAGCATCCAAGAGCCACCACAGTAATGACTCACACCGGGTCGTTTTGCTAAGCAAACATTTTAACAGAGCTTTTATTTTGATGCTGCTCTTTGTTTACCAAACAGAACGGCTAATGCAAGCATAAATGGGTGTAAATAAACCTGCCTTGGCTAACAGAAGCCTCCTTTTCACTGATGCTTTGTGGAGAAGCAGGTTTGCTCCTGTCCACTGTTGATACTACAGTTTTCCTGGATCCAGTTGGGATCATGACGGCATCATCGGCTGGTTCCGTCTGAGCGACAGGCCTCTGGGGGCCGAGCAGGTCCACGGGGTGCGTCACCGACTTTCTGCTGCTATCAACTAGATAAAACACGACAAGTTGGGAAAATCTTAGCCAAGTTCATGAGCTCATAAGAATTATTCCTACAGTTTGTGCAGAAGTCCTCATCCGAGCGGTCCGGACAGTGCTGCCTCCCATCACAGGCATAGGAGATGTCGATGCAGCAGCCGTCATCACACTTAAACTGGTAGTTGGAGCAGTCCCCAGTGCACACTGTGGACAAAGAAGTGTGTGACTGCAAATCTTCTCTCATAGCTAGCTACCTGTTTCATCAGGGTCAGAGAGGAAAAATGGGTTTTAAAATGAGTGCAGAACAGTGTCACCTTCTGCGCGGTGCTTTGGCGCCAGGACGGTGACAGAGACGTTATCTGAGCTCTTCTGTCCGTCTGTGTCGGTGACGGTCATCTGGAAGATGTAGACGCCCTCCTGGAGACCACTGACCTTCAGCAGCCCCGGGTGAGTCGCCTTCAGAGAAACACACCAAAAAAGTTTAGTCCAGTAGAGATCATCTCAGTTTTCTCAGCATCATTTTGTGTTTCCGACCTTCATATTGATGGCTGTGTCCCCTTTTACAAGAGTCCATTCATAGTGTGTGATCCCGTGGTCGTCCACGCTGTCCCTCCCATCCAGGACGGCCCAGTCCGTGGGTAACTGGATCACCACATCCTGTCCAGCGTCACCGCGAGGAGGCTCGTCCGCATCTGGGAAGAGGTTGATATACTGATGTTAGACAACATGGATGATCTGACAACTTTTATGTTATTTGAGTACAATTAAAGTGGCTGTGTGTAGTTTCCTGGCACTAGGGGGCAGTATATACATTTCAGGGTACTTTTACCATATTACCATGACTGCTGCTACAAACATTACGGTAAAAGTTGTTGCCTGTGGAGCAGAAAGCATGCGACCTTGGCGTGACTCCTCAGACTTTGATGGTCCTTTAGTTAATTCCATGGAGAGAATGCAATGCTGATTGTAGTTTTCTGGCGCTGTAGTTTCTGGATCTGCTCGTAGTCCTGCGCCTGCCGAGGACATCATCATACTACGGCAACACTGCTCGGCCAAAATATATTGCATCTGTTTTTCGATTCTGTTCGATTCACAGAGGTTTTGGAAAGAGTTTAGCAGGTTTGTTACTAAATTTGTGTTTCTTTCTGCCTAAATGTTTTTGAACGTGGAAACGTAACTTTCCTAAGCCGCACGTTTAGCCAGTCATCTAGTGTGATGTCATCGACAGGCGCAGGACCAACACCCTACATACTTTCAACCTGACTTTTATGGCTGTATGGTACGAAGTCGCCAATATTTTTCAACAATTAGACATCATTCTATTAATTTTCTACTTTTCAATCGATATTTCCAGAGATTAACGGTAAAAACAACACATTGTCTCTTTAAAGAAAAAAGGTGGAAAAATAATATTCAGATTTTTTTGTTTTTGTTTCTGGTTTAGATAAGATTAATTGAATGCAAAGGTGATCAAACTAGAAACTGGTGTCACAGGTAACGTCATAAAAACATCTGGTCATGTTCTGCTCTGCAGCTCTGGAAACCGAAAGGCCAATCATTAATCCAGCTGTCTTATCAGGAAAGGCCAAGTCTGGTTTTGTTTAGAGCCAGTGTGTCAACATGCAGTTAAAAACAAATATACTATTTAAAAAAGAAAACCTCACCATAAAAAACTAGCACCCCTTTAGGTAAATGTAGAAGGTAGACGTTACCTCAACCTGTTAAGTTTCCTACTTCTTTTATGAATACAGGAAAACTGAACATATGCTACAATGTAATTTATAAAAGAATCATGAATACGGCTGCACAGTTAGAGCTGTTGCCTTGCAGCAAGAAGGTCCTGGGTTCGCTTCCCGGCCTGGGGTCTTTCTGCATGGAGTTTGCATGTTCTCCCTGTGTATGCGTGGGTTTTCTCCGGGTACTCCGGCTTCCTCCCACAGTCCAAAAACATGACTGTTAGGTTGATTGGTCTGTCCAAATTGTCCTTAGGTGTGAGTGTGTGCATGATTGTTTGTCCTGTGTGTCTCTGTGTTGCCCTGCGATGGACCGGCTCTCTGTCCAGGGTGTACCCCGCCTGATTGCCCGTTTACCGCTGGAGATGGGCACCAGCCCCCCCCCCCCCCCCCCCCCCCCCCCATGGACAAAGCGGGTTCAGAAAATGGATGGATGGATCATGAATACCGAATTTATTTATAATAAAATAGATATGAGTTTTTATTTACCTGCTGCATTAATAACAACTTATTATGTGACTTTTAAGCCAGTTTTTGATTAAACCAAAAAAAAAAAAAACCAGCATGTTTGCATTTAAATGGCGTTAAAAACATTTTTAAAACAGTTTAGTGAGACCTTGTGCATAATCCTCCGGTGCTGGTCCTGGTTCTGCTGGCCTCCCAGCTGAGACGCTGGGTGACACGGGGAGGTGTCCATGCGTGCTGTTAGGAGCCCGGCTGTATGTGGTGAAGCCTTCCTGCGGAGCGAAGGAGCAGATGTTTTTGTTCCTGTAGGTGCAGTTGAACAGGTAACAGCTGAGGCTGCCTCCGGGTCGGCTCATGTCCTCCTGGACCACTGCCACCGTGCAGTGGGGCTGCGAGCAGCAGGCGTGCAGACAGTCCATCCAGGTGTACACCCTATCCGGAGCCAGCAGGAAGGCGGCCCCCTGCTCGATGGAGGCCTTCGTCCGGATGATGCGCTCCCCGGAGGAGCTGAAGTCGCCCACGCAGGAGTCGGTTACCTCGGCTGCCCGATAAGCCTGGTCCTGCTGGAGCTGCTTTCTGAATTCCTCCAAGAGCTCTTCTACTCCAGATATCTTAGATTTCAGGTCTGAGATCTGAGAAGACCGAGCGGAGATGCGGGTGGCGGCAAACAGCAGGACGACGGAGGCGAGCAGCAGCCGGGGATGCTGATGAAGCAGAGCCATGTTGGTGGCAAGTCACGCAGTCAGGCGGCTTCTCCCTCTTCCTCCGGTCGGATTCCCGCTCATGGGGAGTACCTCTCAGACCTGGAGACCCTCCGACATGTAAAAAATCTCCTCGTAGCTGAGTTAGGACACGCTATCTGGACTTAAATCGCCCGTGCATCCGCAGCGACGGGTCCCGCTCTTCTGACGATGCAGAAAATCTGCCGTTGTCATGGTGAGGGAGGGAGCGGCGCGAGAGGAGGAAGCGCTGACGTAACGTGGTAAACAAAGATGGCGACGAGCATCTCACCTGTTACAGCTGAATATTACCAGCATGCTCTGCTGTAACGTGGCCAGTTTTTATTCCTTATCAGTAAGTTGCAAATTATTATTATGTTGAAGGTCATTATCATTTTGGGTCAACCCAGCGTCACCTTTGACCTCCATGGCACGTGGCATCTTGTGCCAGCTAGTAGGTCCCTTTTAAAGTTTCTTCAGTGCCTCCTCTTAACAAGGTTTACAAAAGCCTTTAAGTCTTCTTGTTCAGCGTGAGTTTTTATACCTGATGTCTGTCACCAAGTCATCCAGAGACAGTAAATGTTTATTAAACGGAGGAATCATCTTTTCGATGTCTTCCTCGCATTCATTTTTGATTTTAAATTTCCAACGATTAGGATTAGGTCCACGTTTATCTAATTTAAGTGTTTGCTGTGCGTACCCTGAAGTCCATTTTGTCAGGCATACCACAGCACTTTAAAATGAACCTTATAACTTTGTATTCATCTTCTGGAAACGGATGCTTGGCTAGATGTACACCAATGTACAGCCAAGACGCCGCATGTCTATCCGTTCATCATATGGACGCCCATATGTACCTCGGGTGCCCTGTATCCCACAGCCTGCCACTTTTCAAACTCTGTGTCCCATGAGCCAACGCAATACCAGTCAGCTTCAGTCATGATGTAATAGCATGATGCTACTTGGTTTTATGTCTGCATGAGTAACACCCATGCCTCTCTGAGTAGACCAGGGTCTGCTGAGCAATGGCTCTGATTTCATCCATGCTCAGAGGTTTCCAACATTGTCCAAAAACAAGGCAGAAACTGTCCTCTTGGATAAAACAGTCAATCCATTTGATCAAGTAGTTTTTGTTGTATAAGAATACCCAAATGGTTAAAGAGCAAGTAACCCCCAAACAAACTTTGTTTTTCTGATAAACTACATAAATGTGTGTCTAATCGTGCTGCAGACACGTGTAGTCAATAGTTTAGCACTTGTTTAGCCAAACAAGCATTTCAGTTAAAATGTAAAATTTCTGCCTAAAACTGTCATTGTTGTGCCGTTGTCAGGTAAAAACTCTGCCCTGCATTTGAATTTAAATCTGCCATCGCTATTGGCTAAGAGGTACCCTACAACGTTAGCTGGTACCATATGATGTCACAATGTCGTTGTGAGCCTGTGTGTATTTGTTAGTGGCTTATGTACTGATAACGTTTCTGTTCCACGAGCCAACCCCAAGTCAACCAACTTACCTCTAAAGGGATTAATATCATGATTTACCAGCATGATATCTGGTTTTATATCTAACCGCCGAGGCTTTTCAGAGCTCCCAGCGCGACAAACATCTGGTGAGCATTAGGTCTGATTTCAGACAAGGTTTAAAAACTCAACTCTTCATAAATGTAATAAAATCTAAAACTAATGTCTCAAAAATGAGAAAAAAGCAGTTTATGTTGGGGAAACTATCAATAAACCTCATGAAGTTGTTTTTGTCTGGATGTTCATCATTTTCACTTCCTCTTCAAAGAAACGTTCTTCTGTGTATTTCTATGTCCACGTTCAATTTTGTTCCCAGTTTTTTGAACTTTGCAACAATTCCAAACGTTCCACCTCCATTACGACTTCAAAGCAATGAACACTAGAATTGTATTTAACAGCAACACAGATTTTTGGGAAACTCCTCCTTTGTGTCTTTTATTGAGTCATCAGATCCTAAAAGGCTCCTGGTATCAGATGGTTGCTTTTGCCCTTTTCTTTTCTCAGTTCAAACAAAAAGCAAGAAGGCAATAAGTGTTTGTTCGGTAAGCACTTTCCTCAGTAGAAATAAATACACTGGGGGGTGAATGGAGACCCATCTAAGATGGCGGCTGGCCACCAGTCAACAGGGCGTTGTGTGTTCCGTTGGGAATCTCCGGCGTTTCCAATGTTTCCACTAACTAATAAGAACAAAAATGTAAGCTTGTAGCTTACCTGGGTGTAATTATCATTCGTTGGTAATTGAAATGCTACCAGACTTCTGGTAACTTTTTCAGCTATGAAGGATAAACAAAACAAGCCAACAACAACACAAACAAGCTAAATAGAAATGCTAACAATGCAAATGGAAGTTTTGAAACGAAATGGTTTGTACATCCAACCTGAAAATGCGACAGTTTAAATGATGGAGTTCATATAAACCACAAAAATGGACAAGGAACCAAGGGATGACATGCTAATTCTCAAGTTAGCTTCTGATTATGGTTACAGATTCTGTAGTTTCTTATTCTGCCTCTCCTCCTCCTAAATATTAATATTCACAAGAGGAAAAAAAGTCGTATTTTTTTTTCCAGCTTCATTGATACTGGCATCATCCTGTTACACAATAACACCAATGCAATATTCAGTATGTATTCAATAATCGTGCAATAGCAGATTTACATAGTATGTCTGTGTCTCTTGCAGTATGCTGCATAGTGGTGGAAATCCAAGTTTTTTCTTTTTTATTAGTGGTTTCAGAGGTCAAAGGTGACAGTTCTAGATTACTGTCTTTGTGTACATACATGTACCTTTATTTTTCTTCAAATTATTTTCTTAAGGGTTTGTGTTGCTGTAACACATGAATTTCCCCACTGTGGGATCAATAAAGTTTATTCTATTCTATAAGGAGCATAAAATATTCTCAAATGGTTTATCAAACCCAGTTTAGTTCTAGCTTTTCACCACTGGAGGGTGACAATTCCCTCTTGTCGCTCTTCTAAGCTAAACTTAGCTCATTGCTCAGCATAGGCAGCCCTAGTATCAGCTTCTGCCTTCAAGGTAAAATCCTTAGAAAAAAATCTAGGAAACTAGTGAAGGTGGACCGGTGTTTTCAGTGTAGTTTTTAGTGCTGCTGATTCAGTGACTTGAAAATGAGACATTTCATTCATTTTCAACAGTTTTTTATTATAATGACACAAAAATATTGAAACATTTTAGATATAAAACCAAAATGGACAAACTGCATGAATATTTCCTCCATTTCTGACAAGATGGTTTAAAAAAGGCTCATAAATGACAAACGTTTTTTTGCATCACACATTTGCCACCACAGTGCACGTCTGACTGAAGGAACACAAGCAAGATAAACACATTTTAGTCAGGGTGGAACAGCAAAAGCAAATAATCTCATGATGGAATGTTAATTCAGTATTAACTAAATACCATCTCCTGTGATTTGAGACTAAAAAATACAACTATATACAATCAGTTTTCCCACGTATTAATAAGACATGAGACTTGACTACCTTTACCAATATCTTCTATAAAGTACATAAATCTCATTCTTATAGAATTTTATAACACAATATTCACATGAAAAAATATTCTTAGCAATAAACCCGCAGGTCTGTTCTGTAAAAGGAGATGTGTAAGAAAGAAACCACATTTAAATAAAAAAATATTAAAAAGAGAAAGCATGCACCGACATGCTCCAGATTACAACAATTAAATTAAATCCATTTAAATAAAGTAGTGATAAGAAACTAAGATTTTTAAGAATGACGTTGAATGTAGTACTTTGTATCTCAGGCTTGTTAGAAAATGGTTTGCCCCCATTTTGGTAAACGTTATATCTTGTAAAAACAGAAAAAAGTGTCTTCTTATTTGACAAGATTCAGTTATTTCCCCACATCAAATGTATTTTTAAACACGCCTGTGACAAAAATGCATCATATCCAACAGGCATAAAACAAACTTGTGGCACTTTTTAGTAATTGTTGTTTCAAAAATCATCTGAAATCCAAAATATGTGTTTTAAATGACAAAATACTCCTGCAGACTTGTGAAGCGGCCCTGTGCTTACAGTAAACACGAGCGCTTCTCCGGAAAGTCTTGTTCCTATAAATACTGAGGTAAAAAACAAACAAACCCAAAAGCATCCCGAACGGTTGGCTTCTGGGAGGGAACGTTTCCACTTAAGGCTTCAGGTCAGCTTCTGCCTGTGGTCTGTGATGGCCTTCCATAGTTTACAGAAAACTCCACCCCTGGCAAGATCAACCAATAAAGAGGCGGTTACAATAAAGCAGGAAGTAACTATTTCAGTTATATTTAAAACATGATAAAATAGTGTTTCTGTCTTCTGAGTTTTATATATATATAGATAATGTAAGCGCTTCCATCATTTAATACCCACTAGGGGTGCCAAATAAACATTCATCTTTATGTTTTTCTTTACACATGCAGATTGATTAAAGTGACATTAAATTGTATTAACTAAGCTAGAGCCTTAACATTGATCTCAGTGATTGTTGAGTAACAAACTTGACTAGTTTCATATCTGACACCACTCTGCAGCCATCTGCTGGCCAAAAAGAGCACTAGACAGTTTTGTGGCATGGGTATGTGTCCTAGGGGGCGCTCTTTACCTGCTTTACAGCTGTTAGCTGTAACGCTAGCAGTTAGCATTTTAAGTTTACTGATTATCAGTAAAATGCACAAGAAGAAGGAAGTTTGCTTTTTTGTTGGAATCATGGCGGAGCCTGGAAGTAAAAGTAAGAGAGTAGTCTTTGGAGGGGAAGAGCTAAAATCTGAGTAAACATAGACGTGGCCTACGCTAGTTTGAGGGAGCGAAAGGAGGCTACAAAATCACAAACTGATGGTGACCTAGATTTGTTGCTACTTGACTTGTAAGTAACACTATATTTGGTCCAACAGTGTGGATCTTTTTACTTTGTGGTTTATTTTAGTATTAGTTGCTCATTTTAGCTCGTTGTTAGCGCTAGCTACAGCAGGTTGCAGCACGGTTGTTTTCAATAGTTGTAATCCCATTTTCAACCACTAGGGCAGAGGAGCAGGAAACTGCTCTGTGTTACTTTAAAATAATTAGATCATTTTTTTGAAAAAAGTTTAATATTTTGTGTCATTCATTTTAAGACATGAATTTTTTATATTATAAAGATTATTTCCATATAAATTTAAATATTTCAAGCCTTTAATTCTCGTATTTTTGATGACTGTGGCTTATACCCAAAATTCTAATTTCTCAGAAATTGTGAATATTATATGTAAGCAAATCAAAAATGATAATTTAAAGAGAAATGCCAGGTTTCTGAAAAGGTATTGTTATTTCTGTGCAATCAACATTTTCCTGCATCATTGCAGTGTGACAGAGGCCAGTGGTAACACTCAGGTGCAACAGAAGCCCAGGTTGCTGTATGGTGTTGACCACAATTTCCATCTTTTTACTTCTGTGTCTGGTTATCATACATGTCAATGAGGAAAATACAAAGAAACAAAGTTAAAGTGTGCATATTTCACTTCTGTATTCCTGTACTGCTCAGGTGTATGACTTTGAACAGAAGTGAAACTGTTCCATAAAGAATAAAAAATTAAATGTATTTATTGTTTAACTACCTCAGTCTTAAACTCTTCAGATCATCTCTTGTCACATAATGTAGGATGTCATTCAAGGTGTACTCCTCGGTCAGTATCTAGAGACACAAAAAGAAAACGCTATTATGGAACCAGTCATCAAACGGCAGTAACCGCTTCGATGTTCCAATCTGGGAACGAGGGAAACTCACCATGTCTATAGAGTTCTGGTCAGCACCACAGAGCCTCAGCCAGCTGGTCAGCTCTGGGTCTTCGTGTCTTTCTGCGGACTGGCCGCTTGGATGCTGCAGGTCCTCTGATGTAGCAGGGGTATCTTTAATAGAAATGAAGACTCAAATAATCAGAATTTTCCACCAGCAAATATATGCACAAAAATAAAAAAAATAAATAATAAAAAACGTATGCATCTAGTTTGATCTTTAAGGAAACCATTTAAGGCACAAAAAAAAAAATATAAATAAACTAGCAGTTCCAAAAGTGGCCACTAGGGAGTGTCTAAAAACAAATAAATCATGAAAGAACAGACCTGCAGGTTCAGATCTCATCCTCAGCAGTCGGATCTCTTGCTCTCTTTCCTCCAGCACCTGTTGCAGGATGGCCTGGTACTCTCTCTCCTTTTGCAGCAGCTCCTCTAGCAGCCTGAAATTATTCCACAGATGACCAAACATGAACAAAAAAAGCATGGTGAATCATGAAGCAGTGGGCATAAAACAGTGTCTACCTGGTGGTCTCCAGCTTCATCCTGCCCAGCTCCATGCTCACAGAGCGCTGTGCATTGTGGGATGATTCGTGGGAGACGGTGGAGCTGAGTGTGCTGACTCCCGAGGTGGCCACCGTGTCGTCGTGAGCGGTGATGTTGGGCGCACGACTCTGGTGGTTGGAATTCCTGCAAGGCTCAACGTCATCGCCAATGTCATCCTGATCGGCCGGGTCACTTTCTGAGGCCAGACTAAAGTGAGGCCTCAGCTCTGAAAACACACACATAGTCACGCTTAAAAAAAAAGAGTCAGAAAGTAAATACAAGATGAACTCAATGAGTGATAATACAGTTAAACTGAATGAATGAACGTGCCAGCTTTTAACACTTTGAGCTATTGCTTTATAACTGGTTCCAGTGGTTCTTAAGCCAGAGACTTGAGTAACTTAACGTTAGACCAGAAACTGCCTTTGAAGTAACACCTGATAGTTTTAACATTGGTCTGACTGATTGTTGAGTTAGAACAGGTTACTCACTGTTACTTTAACAACTTTCATGGCTTTGGTTGGCACCGGTGGAAAAAGTCTCTACCTGCTTTACAGCAACAGCTCTTCACTCTGCTGATAGCTCATATAATAGCTAGCAGCAGTTAGCTGTTTCAGTTTGCAGACAGCCAATAAAAAAGCACAAGAAGAAGTTGTTTCCTTCTTTGTTGGCATCATGGCGGAGCCTGTGTTGCACGATTATATTTCTGGTTGGTGAAATGAACCTTCACAAAACTTTCAGTAATGATTTTTTTATGTCATCTATGGTTTTGGGTCATTGTGTAACGTTAAATTTTTTTCATACATACATTTAGTGGTGCTGATATATTATAGTTCCTCTCTGGTAACTGTTGCACAGGGGGCATAATTAGTGTTACACAGACACTTTCGCCATGTGCACAGCCTGCTAGCTGAGATAAGCAGCCTGTATGCTGGTAAACTGAGGTCCTCTTTTTTTTCTTTTGATTTAAATTAGCACCTGTTTAAGCTCTGATACTTAAAATGAAATGCTAAAAACACAAAAATAACTTGGTAAGCTGTGAAAATATGTAAATGACCGAGGAATATGAATCAGAACAATTTTTGTCAGTAAAAATGCATTGAATAGTGCTAATGTACTTTTTCCTACATTTTTTAGCACTTAAATAGAGCTGTATTACTAAATTGTGCCTTCTGCCACTGTTTTAAAGGTTTGCCCAGAGTTCTGGTTGGCACCAATGTCTCCAGTATCCAGACTGGTGTCTCCTGAGTCTTCCTCCTTACCTACGATGATAATTTGAAATGTGCTACACCTGGACTTAAAAGTAAAAGACTAATGTCTTTGGAAGTGGCGCAAAGAGCAAAAACCAGAGTGAACATCAGCGTGGCCTACACTAGCTTGAGGGAGCTAAAGGAAGCTACAACATCACGGCCTGATGGTGACCTGGCTTTGTTGCTAATGGACTTGTGAGTAATCATTTTTTGTCCAAAAGTGTTGATCTTTTTACTTCATGGCCTTTTTAGTATCAGTAGTCTTGTGTTAGCGTTAGCTCATTTTTAGCGCTAGCTATAGCAGGCTGCTGGTTGCAACAATTGCAATACTGTTTCCAACCAGTAGGAAGTGTGAGAAACTAAAGTTTTACTTAAAAGTAGTGCTGAGCCATATGGACCAGAACTTACAATCCAGTATCTTTGAGCAAAATTCTGATTTATGATATTTGTCTCAATATTTTTCTTCCTGTAAATTGTTTACAAGTTAAACCCCTTCAAGATGTGATTCATTGTCTACAGAATTTCATCAGCAGATTAAATGCATCAAACATATATTGATTCAGTTGTTAAACGTTAACCTTAGTGCCGCTCACCATCAGTCTGAGCTTTGGAAACACTGGCAAGCTGTCTAAGGCACAAGTAGCTTTTTATCATCTTTGTTGGAACCATAAGAAACGACATTTTTTTAAAGTGTGTTTTTATGTAGCTTGTTTATGGTTTTTGTAATTTAATCTGGACATGGAGTCTATCTATCCATCTATCCATCTATCTATCTATCAAGTTGTTAGAGCTGTATCAAAAGCTGGCAAAAAGGTAACAAAGGCACTATTTTTAATATATATTTATAATTCATGTACAACAATTTAAATTCAACCTAGGGATGGGTGTATCAGGTCATTCACAATACCACTAGTAATTATGTCTTGCTTAGAAAAAACCTATCATGATGATACCATGATGTAAATGTATCCACTATGCAGTGGATTCTGTTCATGTGGGCCATACAGCGTGGCTTTATTAAAGTTGGAAAGGCAAACAAGGCACGAATCTCACAATATTCACTCATGACAGCGAGCAGGGAAAGGTACGTTTCTTAGGTATTTTAGCTGCTGTACCCATTTGCTGATTAAGAGTGGGGATTTGGCCCGACTCGACACCATACTCAGGAACGACAACATGGACAATCACGGTGGAAAACCTTGCAGAAACATGAACGGATGTCCCCAGAAAATCAATAACTGTGAGGCCGAGTGTAAAGGTTAGGACATAATATTAACCCAAAGGTTTTGATTAAAGGTGTGGTTGACTGAATTTTTTTTTAAACTATTTCTAATTATAATCGGTCACTGAGTTTTTCATGCAGGCTGAACATGAAAACAATCTCCCACACTAATCTCCTCTGTTAGCTTCTGATAGAAAATAGATGGTGAAATGCTAGGATTTGAAAATCCTCACACTGTGATGTCACACTGTGAATTTGCATTCATGGCCTCTCCCATCTTGACTCACGTCTGCCCACTGGAAGGCTTAAAAAATTTTTTTTGCAGCAAAGAGAGAGAGCAGAGTGTGTTGGTGATAGTGCCTGTGCAACATGGCTGAACACGTTCTGTTAGCCAATTAAAAGCAAGGTGTGTGCATATCATTAATAATAATGAGCAATTCTGCTGTTTTCAGTCCACCTCCTCACCAGCAAACATCTGCATCTCATGACTCATAAGGCATTGATTTACATTAGAGAAAACTGCAAATGTATTGAATAAACGAGTAAACCACACATTTAATGTTGACAACAACTTTCTCTAAGTTTTGTCTGCAAACATCAACTGGATGGGCAACAATGGATGACCATGCAAGCTAGTGGTAGCGATGCCTGCTAACTCTAGCATTTCATCGGTTGTATATTGTTATAAATGTTACTTGGTCATCTTGTTTTTGTTAGAAATTATATCACTATTTTAAAAAATATAGAGATTTTCTTACTTTAGGATGATAAATAATTACACTAAGAAGACTATCTCTACTAACGGATGCTAATCTGTTTCTCCAAACAGAGGCAATTCAGGAAGCCATCTACCACGGCTAATCTGTAATTAATTATAACTTTACTCAAAGCAAGGATAAAAACTTGCAAATACTTCCAAATGTGCAAAATACAACTTTTTAAATCAAAGATAACGTGACCAAGAGAAACACTTTAATGAACAATTTAACACTCAGGTGAGAGTCGTGGCGTCGGCCAAGGAATACTTCTAAAAACCACAGCCAGCATGCAAAAAGTATGCATCTATAATGCATTTTAGCTCTATATTCTTCCCTCTTCATATCCCTGGATTTATCCTGCCAGTTTGGCCCAGGGCTGGAGGGAGGGATAATTCATTTAGAGGTGCTCTGCTCTAAACATGGATGATACTACCTGGCACCAGGATGGTGATGGCGGTCTGCACTGCTTTACGGATGATGTTGTCCAGAGCAAACATCCAATGAGGCTTGATGTTGTGGTTTCGTAGCACTTTATTCACCTATAAACATAAAGGAAAACAAACTTTTCATATTTACAAGTCTAAGTAGTCGTGCACTACACATAAAAAATCCTCTGGGTGCATCGATGACCAGCAGGGGGCGTCAGAACTCCATTTTCCCACCTCAGATTATGCAATACACTAACAACCATTTTCTCTTATGTTATTCGTTTAGCATTTCTGATGAGCCTGTTTGCAGAATGTGCAGTTCCTCCTGTCTGAAGACCTCTTTTCTTAAAGCTTATGAATCATTTTTACTTTATTATCTCGGCGCAGGAGGAAAAGGAAACAGACAGGCTTCTGCTGCCTGACGTAAAACATTTACAACAAAACACCCAGAGCTCTACAGGGATGTAACAGACAGGAAGTCACATGACTCAGGCATGGAGGAGGAGTGATGTTTGGGTTTTAATCTGGTGCTATTTAAAGTCATTTCAAGGATTTCAATGGACTGATTATTCCCAGAAGGGAAAATTAGAGGAGGATTTATCGAACCTCCCTGTTGTAGTGATGAACTTACAGCATCCTGGAAGCTGAACAGTATGACCTGCAGCTGGCTGATGGCGGTGCTGTCAAAGTCCAGGTCCAGTTTGAGTTGAGACAAGGTGTTGGCAATGATCTTCCTGTCGGCCATGCGGATGAAGTCAGCCAGACTCACTACGAGGATGGAGATGTGCTGCGGTTTTACTTTAATTTCCTCAGAGCCCTGAAGGTCAGAGAACCACAGAAGATTTTAACACTGCGTCTCCCTGGCCCTCCTGTTAGTTTCTTCCATTCCCAACCTGTGTGAGGGCCTCCATCAGGTTGGCCACAACCTTGTCTTGGTCCTCGGTCAGGATTTGGTGCAGCGTGGCTCGCCTCTCGCTGTCCTTGCGGAGCATAAAGAAGCCTGTGTCTTTCTCGTCGGGAGACGGAGGAGCGCTGTGATCCTCAAAGTTCTCCACTGGAATGCTGAGATAAATAGTCGGCGGTTTGGTTTAGTGCGTTCTTTTATTATATGCAAAAGTCTTAAGGACACCTATGGACATTTAGTTAGATGGCTCGTAATTCGTAAATCTGTTCAAAAACAAAATTTTCTGCTGTTTTGTATCATTTTTACATTAGAAAATCCACTGTTAAAGACTTCTCAGACCTTAATCTGAAATAAACCTGCTTTGGCCTTTATACTGACAACTGGTTTAGTGTTTCACAGTCGTGAGGCTATGCGTGAAACTCGTCTGCAGCAAGCAGCAGCCACGACTCTGTCCATTTCAAGTGTTCTACCTGAGAAAGAGGGACCTGGGCCCCTTGACATCCCTCTCGCTGTAGCACTTGACGCTGGGCTTGAAGATGAATGGGTTGGTGTTGAGGTCGTTGTCAGGGGAGACGGAGCCATACTCGCTGCTGCTGCTGGTGTCCTCCACCACCACCGGCACCGGCAGGGAGATGCTACGGAGGTACTCTGAGCAGAAGGGTTTCCACCACACATACACGCACACGCACACGCACACGCACACACACACACACACACACACACACACACACACACACACACACACACACACACACACACACACACGCACACGCACAATAATTCTAACCTGAGGTAGACAATGTTTCTCACTAAAGCAAACTACTCTGAGTTTGTGTTTAAGGTGAAGAGCTTTATTATTTTATTGGGCAACAAATAAGAAGAATTGTCCTTGACTTATAAAAACAGAATATAAACACATCTATTTTGAGTTCTTTGACAAAAAAGAGGTCTGTGAAGTGTAGAGGAGTTTGTAAAATTGAAGTTTAATTTACAAAGTCCATCAAGTAGTGGTAGAAATGTCTGAAAAACATGTTCAGAGGGCTGAGTTACTCACCTGCACCCGAGGAAGGAGCTGCAAGGAGAAAAAAAACCAAGAGTCAGCAGTTTTTTGAGAGAAAAACAACAGGATTTACATGTACGATTGGCAGGATAACGTTTCCGAGCAAGCAGCTTGCAGTGCACTGGTGCCGGAGCACATGATTGCATCAGCGCTGCGGGGTGCAAACCCCATGAGGAGCATGCTCACATGTTACGAAAAACAGGAAGGATGTGGCTTCAGTCTTTTAAAAGCTGTGTGATAAAATAATTAGTCCAGACTGACGAGGAGTTCACAAGTGAACCATTACTAATTATTATTTTTTGGAATTAAAGCTGCAAAACTTCTAGTAATTTCATTATTATGCATTAATGATGTTTTAGTGCTTTAAGTAAAAAACTAGTTTCAGAGCTTTAAAGATTAAACTTAAAAGCACAATGAAACTGATAAGCTGAGAGCTGTGGCTCAAACGGGAGGGAAATTAGTATTTGAACTTGCCTCCCCACTTATAAAACGATCCATCAAGCTAGTTTGCTGTTATTTAAGTGATACGTGGTGGTTTTCAGGTGCAGAATGCAGATTGTGTTTTTTCTTTAAATACCATTTCTGCAAACTTTTAACTCCAAGCTAAATGTTAGCTTTGCGCTAAGACGTTTTAGCCTAGTCCACAAGATCCCCCCTATCCAGCATGTTTTAGTTGTTTCCCTGCTCCAACACACTTGATTTTAATCAGCAGATTATCAGGCTTGTACAGATCTTCATGACCTGCTGAACACCTGATGCAACGGTTGAATCGGGTGTGTTGGGGTAGAGAAGCAACTCAAACATGCTGGATAGTGGACCTGGAGAACAAAGAGTGGAGAGCCTTGCTCCAAACTAACAAGTGCGTTTCCACTGTCGGAACTTCAGGATAAATTTACAGGAACTTTCCAGCATGTGCGTGTCTCCACTTAACGGACATTTTCAGGCACGTCCAAAGTATCGTCAGAAGCTTTTCCGGTTCGCGCCTCACTTTTTTTTTTACAGTAGCGGCCCAAAAAGATCTCCTAACACATGGGTTTTCTGCTTCCTGATCACGTGACGTGTGACGTACGTGGATGAAGATCTGCTTTAGAGCTTGGATGTTCGTTCTCACGGTGCGGGGGCTCGTTCCGACACCCACACAGTAAAAAAAAATAATAAAAATGCAAATGACGACTTAAGTCATTGGCAGTGAAAGAGTTAACTGTGGATGCTTTGTGGCGCTGATCAGTGACGTCACTTCCTGCCGAAGCAGTCACAATATGCTGTCGTATCTCACGGTAAATTTCCCCATCCAGAATTTCCCCTGAAGTTCCAACAATGGAAAAGCGCCTGATGGTGCAAATAAAGTTGATTGCTGTGGCGAAGTTATCGCCCCTTTTTAACTGCATGGCTGCCATGTTGGATTTTGTGGGCAGGGCTGGTGAGGAATCTAATGGGCTATTCCCATCTGTACCGGGTCGGCCCGGGCCGGGTAGCCCCAGTCGGCCCCAGCCTGGCCCGGTTGATTCCACACATCCTTGTCTTAAGCCCATGTGGTCTGATTCTACCCACCAATCAGAGGCTTGCTCTAATGGAAGGTGTGAATTTGCTGTCAGCAGTGGGTGTGTTGGCCCTGGTCGGCCTGAAGCAGACCCCCTCGAGAAGAGGGCTGAGAATGAGCCTTGGTTGGCCCGGAAAAATACCAGGCCACCCAGATATGTAAACAACCTACGCTACCCGGCCCGGGCCGACCCGGTACAGATGGGAATGGCCCATTACTTTGCGTTCAGGACAAGTTTCCAGGACTTTTTATCTCGAAGATGCTGGTAATTTCTGAACTGAACCCACCACTGAGGTTGCTCTTGCTCTTCTTCCTGCGGCTGGTCACGGTGAGGAACTCGTCCGTGAGCAGGTCGAAGGCGGTGGCGCGCCGATCTGGGTCGGGTTCGAAGCAGCGCAGAATAAAGGCTTTGGCTTCTGGTGACATTAACTCTGGGATTTCTGGGTGAATCTTAAACATTCCCACCTGCAAAATCCAATCAGAACAGACGTTCTAGTTGAAAAATGCAACAGCGTTCAAACAAGCAGCAGCAACTTGGACAAAGTTTGAGAAAAAAGAAATCTCCTGATTAAAGGAACAACAGACGTTCCTGTCACTAAGGCTAAGCTTTGTCGATTTAGGATTAAGACAATACCCCACCCTTAAGGACAGGAACATCGAGGCCCTTTTATTCAATAAGAGAACTCCGTGTTTCTTTCAAAGAACAGACATGGGATCTGTAACTGCACCCTGTACTGTCTGATCTTGGCTCTAACAGTGAGTGCAAGTCTTTCCCCGTTAAAGTCCTCTAAACAAAACATGCTTAGGGTACAATAATATACTTTCTTGTCTGAGTCCCAATCCTTTCATTAAATCATATGGAAAAATCCCATGTTTGGAAGCTTTGACGTGAACTCCATAATACGTTCCAGACGTCCCTTCACTCCTTTTTACCGCCTGTAATGGACCACATGTGGTTAAGAAGAGCCGTTTGCTGGTGTGGCGCTCTAAAAATTCCATCCACGGCATTCGTGCCACATAAACGGACAGGATAAATAATCCAAACAAAGACACTGTAAGGGTGGATCTCACCCGTGTTTGTGTTCAAACAAATGTTCGTGTGCGGACGGTATTAAGAGGCTCAGGTTGCAGCCCACAGGTGCAGGTGGACAATGGCTGATCCAGTTTTTAATATAAAACAGAGGCTTGGGGGAGAATAATATTTATGAGACTTTGTGAGATCACTATTATTCTGACTGACTGATTGCTAACAGTCAATTATTTTACAATGCTAAACTCCCATTCTGTTCCGCTCTGAACTTGACAGTTCTCCACACCTTCATCTCCTCACGCTTAGACTACTGTAACTCTCTTTTCACGTGTCTGAGCAGAACCTCCCTGAACCGTCTACAGGTGGTTCAGAATGCCTGTGCTCGGCTTCTGACCAAGTCCTCCAAACACACCCACATCACCCCGGTTCTCCTCCAGCTTCACTGGCTGCCAGTCAACTTCAGGGTTCATTTCAAGATCCTGGTTCTGGTCTATAGGGCCTTACATGGACAAGCACCATCTTACATTGGTGATCTTCTCAGTCCCTACACCCCCAGTAGGTCCCTGAGGTCCAGTGATCAAAGCCTACTGGTTGTGCAGCACCAGGCTAAAGACCAAAGCTGACAGATCATTTGCTGCTATGGCCCCCAGACTCTGGACCTCTCTCCCCGAGCCTGAGATCAGTGGACTCAGTGGTCTCCTTTAAAAAGCAGCTGAAAACTCACCTGTTCAAGCTGGCTTTTGTATGACCTTCTTCACTCTCTCTTTATTCTGCTCTCCCCACCTATTCCACCTTCCTCAGGATCCACTGATTTCCCTCTTTCCTATTCACTCTCTCTCTTTCTTTACATTTTTAATCACAATTGTCTGTTTTTTGCTCATCTTAAATATATTTTTAATCATTTTCTAAATTATTTTATATATTTTTACATTTTTTGTTTTTGTGAAGCGCCTCGTGATTTTTATCTTGAGGTGCTATAGAAATGATATTTTCTTCTTTTTCTTCTTTCTAACAGGACCAGATAATCTGGTTTCTTCAACAGGTGCAATAATCTAACACAACAGGAAGGAAGTAATAAAATGGGGTAAATCAGTGGTTTCCTTTAAAAAGCAGCTGAAAACTCACTTGTTTAAGTTGGCTTTTGCGTGACTTTTGTCACTCTTTCCTTATTCTGCTTTTTCCGCCTTTCCCAAGATCCACTGATTTCCTTCTTTCCTATTCATTTTCCCTTTCCCTTTCCTCACAATTTTTATTTCTTTCTATTTTAAACACATTTTTAACAATTTTTTATGTTTAAATGTTTTTGTTTTGTTTTTGTGAAGCGCCTTGTGATTTTTATCTTGAGGTGCTACATAAAAGATCATTTTCTTTCTTTCTTTGATGAAAAAGTCCCTAAAGTACAGGATAAAGTACAGTTAAAAGATATTTTAGACCCAGAAACATAATTATTTATTTAAATGAGAAAACTTGTTTGGATGAATTAAAAATCTTTTTATGAACCATTTGTTAAAGACGGTGGTGGTGATATCATAGTTTGGGCTTGGATTAAAATGGTTTAGCATCATTAGCATCTTTAAATGTTGCTTTGTAAAAGTAATCCTTTTAGTTTTCTTTTAAAATATTATTATTTGTGTTACTTTGACTCTTTTTTTTTTGTTGTATTTTAAAGTTTTCTCCTGGAATTTTTTGCAGATCTCCACTTATCTTTATTCTACTTTATGACCATTTTTAGCCTTAAAAGTTTCCAAAAGTGAATGGGATGAGCCCCAAATTTAATTAAGAAACCACTAAAAACAAAATTGTATGCACTCTGGTGTCAGAAAAGCATAAAATTGCTTAAATTTCTTCAGCTGAATCAGTAAAAATAAAAATAACATAAAGTGACACATGAAATGATCATTTTGCACCACAAAAGTGAATCTCATGGAATTATTTATGTGCTCCATTTTTATTTATTTATTTTTTTACAACTTTTAGATACTTTTGATCTACAGCAGAAAGTCATCTTCTCCCACTTTTAGGATTTACATCCTAGTCTAATAACACCAAAGCAAAATTAAGGCATGAATAGAGAAAACACTAAACCATAATCTTATCTGATGCAGCCTTCTATTGATACTGTTGACTTATAATTTACTTTATAGAATCAAATCCTTTATCTACAGCTGTGGATTAAGCTGCTGCTGGCATGTCTCACCTTAAACATGGCCGCCTGCGGCTCTCCCAGTTCATAGAACGGGGGTTTACCAGTTGCCATCTCTATGATGGTGCAGCCCAAAGACCAGATGTCTGCTGGTTTGCCATATCCTCGCGGACCCTTGTCTATAATTTCGGGGGCCATGTACTGCAGTGTGCCTGAGGAGAAACACACAGGAATAATCAGGAATACTGGAATAAACCTTTGGGGAACCTGATATAAATGAATAAAAAAACAAGTTTTGGGGGAATTTTAGATGTAGACTCTTTATGGATGACTCTTGATGTCAGATTATTTATAGATTATTATTTATGGTATGGATAAGGGCTGCCTGATCTTAGGAAAACCTGCAATACGCAATAAATGTGATTTAATTCTGCGGTGACGATATGACTTGCAATATATAAAAACTTCACTCGGGAACAAAAATAAAAACAGAAATCAACAACAAAAAAATAAAAGAAACGACAAATATCATCAAATGAGAAAAGCAAAAGATGTGAGGGAAGGGAAAACAAAAATGAAGAAAAGGCAATCAGTGGACCCTGGGAGAAGCAGAAAGAGCAGAATGAAGCCAACACGGGTTTTTGCTAACCATTGAAATTAAACTAGTTTACTTTTATGACAACTCTGAGGGGGGTGGCTTTTTTTTGTAACTATCTGTTTAAGTGGAATGAAATGCTCAACATTCTGAATCATTAATGAGCATCAGAGCCACGTGACTTCAGAGCTAGCTCCAGGGGAAGACCTCCGGCTGGGCCTCACGTTAATAGAGCTTTGGCCATTTCAACTCTCTGAACCTTATTGTGTCCGCTGTGCGTGTTCGTGTTTGGATGTTAATCATGGCATTTTTGGACACAGAGGGCAATCTGTGGTTACTAACAGATCGTCCAAGTTTCTGCTGCTTTTTATCAGTAAGTAAATTTATATTTCTGTACTTAATATGGCAGGTTGAATGGAGGGAAATGTTGCATCATTTAACTGCTTGGTCAAACATGTTAGTGGGGCTGCTGGCTGGATAAGCAACTTGGGCGGGTGCCCGGCTTCTTCCGTCTCCTGCCTGGGAACAGCTGCTAGAGCAGTCAGCTGGCTGTTCTGATTGCCAAAGAAACACAGCAGCTCTTTAAGTTGACTCTGCTTCACTTTTGAGTCGCTCCACCGTATTCTTGGAGTGTCGACCTGGCTCCGTGTCAACACAGTGCCGGTAACAGAGTCGATGCTCCCACAGCCGGGTGCGTTGACAACAGCGGACTCGAGGATCTTTGACTGCGGTTGACCAGCGAAGCCTGATATCCTTGTTCAGCCTTCCTAGTTATGATTTTGTTAAAAAGCAGGCCGGAGGTGCCTTCTCTTTGGAGTTTCTCTACTGCGTTTTTCTTGCTAAAACGCCCAAAAAAACTCTAGCTTTGGGTTAGTAAATAGCTAATGTCTGCTGATCTCCAACCGTGGAGCATGAGTTGATGTAAAAGGCGATCTGAGGCCCTGCTTGTAATTTAACAGTCCCGGTCCATTTTAGATCTCCACAGGCGACTAGCATGACTACACGGCAGCCAGTCGGCCATGCGGGTGGTCTACCCCGGGGACCTTCTTAGCTTCTTGGGCTAGCTAAGTTAGCTAGTAGCTACATTGGTTCATTTGTTCCCACCCTGTTTCAAAAGTAACAGCCTCAGCTCCACCTCTGTAGGAGCCAAAAAGGAGGATGTTTTTGTTGTTTTTTTTTTTGTTAATGTATATTGGGAGTGGGTGCATCACTGGCTGCGTCCTTGAGCTACTTATCTTCACCTGTCGCCTGTTGAGCAGAGACTGATGGCAGGAAGGAGGATGGCGGGGTGAGCTTGGGTGAAACAATTTCATTGACCGTTCACCTGAATACTGTGTAATCACGTGCTGATCCATTATCATGTTACAGTTTTGATGTGGAATGAATGAAGAAGACGTAAACTTAGTTGAAAATTGTAGCGCGTCATTAGAATGAACCCACGCTGAGCCTGCCGCGGCACTGACGGAAGATGCTTGGAACCTGCCGCAAACAACCTCTTTTCTCATATTTGGGTTGTCTGGGTGTGACATGGTAAAAAAAAAAATCAGTGGTGGGATCCTCCCATTTTTGGCTTCAACCTGCCCCCTGCGGAACAATGGGTGGTATGTGTCCATATTTTTAATATGTGGATGAGTGTCGGCCTTCGGAGTCATTTTTTGTGGCTTATTGCAAGAATGTTAGAGTTTTGTCTCCAGCAGGCTTTTGACGTAGATCAAAACGTTTTTTACAGTTTAATCTTTTCCTTAACCCACACAAAACCTTGAGCACTACAAATAAAAAAAGCACCACAAACTTAACTTTTGCATTTTAAAATGCAGATAATCAGATTTTTTATTTGACACTTTCGGTCCTGGTGTTAAATTGTGGGCATCCCTGCTCCAACATTACAAAAGAAACTAAAGATCTAAAGTGTGCTCAGATGTTCAATCGCCAAGGAACAAAATGTGTCTCAGGAAAAAGAAGCATGATGTGAACGCTAAAAATAGTTAGCATTAGATGTATTCATAAACTCACTGAGCTCTAAAGTAAACACACACACACTTCCTGCAAAAGCCCAACCACGAGTCTCTGATGAAAGGGGTCTTTTGTTCTATTCATACCCTGTTAGTGGCTTTATTAGCTGCATTTAGGAGCCTGAGTAAAAAGCTAAAAGCAGGGCACTGGTGCATTTTTAGCAGGTGTGTGGTTTATTTTAAGGAGTAGCCCAGTTTCCTGAAAGAGCCCCACCCTTCAGGGTTAGCCCCGTCTGCTCCAAGCCGTCAGACGGGCTAATTCGTGATGTCGAATCGAGCCACACCCCACGGCTTTGGTGTTTATTAGACGACCTTAAACCTGTACCGCTCTGACCACAAACCCAACGTCTCTGAAAAGCAACACTCAGCTATTTCAAGGTCAAGAATAAAGACTAGATTAAAGCTTAAAGACAGAGACAGGCTAGGATTTATTTAAGGCCACAGGGGGAGAAATAGGGTCGGTACCTGCAAAGGTTTCGGTGCAGGGGTTGATTCCAGCTAATCTCTTAGATGTGCCAAAATCTGATATCTTCAGGACGCCGCTGTAGGTATTAATAAGGACATTATCACCCTGTGGATCAGAGAAATGCAGCAGTTAGAGTAGAAACACCCAGCAGGCTGCAGAAAGACAGAGCTATGATGTGCTAGTGATGCTTTGGTTGAGCACAGTCTTAAATGAACACACAGGAACCAAGCAACATGTGCCGAGTCACCTTGATGTCCCTGTGTGCTATCAGGTTGTCGTGCAGGTACTTGAGCCCCTCCAGAATCTGCCTCGTGTAGAAGCCGATGGTGGACTCGTTGTTTTTCAGAGGGCCCCATTTAGATCTCAGCAGCGCCGACAGACTTCCTGGACACGCCGGGACAAAGTGCAACAGTGATCAATGCTCACTTTGACCCGAGATTAGCGCCCGATGGCCGATTGGTCTGAACATTCTGTGTCGGTTTGCTCTCACAGATTATCTGAGAGCAACACCTTTATAAGACGGTTAATAGTAAACCAAACTAAAACAACACCAATAATAATAATAATAATTAGTTTTTTTGTGCACAAAGTGAAATGCTGGTGATGGTGTGTTCGTTATGATTTAGATACAAACTGATTTTGTATGGGATTTGAACAAGATGGCTAAAACTCTAGATGAATTAGTCTTAGGTCTTACCTCCAGGCACCTGTTCCATGAAGATTTTGATGAAACCATTTTCGCTGATAGAGCCCAGGTACTGGACGATGTTCTTGTGCTTCAGGTGCTTGTGGAGGGCAATCTCCTCATGGAGGGGCTGGGAATATCTGTGTATAAAAAAGGTCACAAGCAGGTTCGCATTACATCTTTTAGAGACATTAAGTTACGGATAAATGAAACAGAATACAGGATCATGGTCTGGAGTCAGAAAAAGGTAGAATGGCTTCTCCAGGTCAGTGATGAGGTCCTGCCTCAAGTGGAGGAGTTTAGGTGTTTTTTCGGGGTCTTGTTCACGAGTGAGGGAAAGATGGAGGCGGATTGGTGCTGCGTCTGCAGTGATGCGGACGTTGTACCAGTCTGTCGTGGTGAAGAGAGAGCTGAGCCGGAAGGTGAAGCTCTTGGTCGATCTACGTTCCTACCCTCACCTATAGTCACGAGCTTTGGGTATTGACTGAAAGAATGAGATTGCGGATACAAGCGGGTGAAATTAGCTTTCTCCACAGGGCTCTCCTTTAGAGATAGGGTGAGAGGGTTGGTCATCTGGGAGGGGCTTGGAGTAGATCCGCCGCTCCTCCACATCGAGAGGAGTCAGTTGAGGTGGCTCGGGCATCTGGTTAGGGTGCCTCCTGGACGCCTCCCTGGTGAGGTTTTCCGGGCACGTCCAACTGGGAGGAGACCTAAAGGAAGACCCAGGACATGCTGGAGGGACTATGTTTCTTGGTTGGTCAGGGAACGCCTTGGGATTCCCCCGGAGGAGCTGGCTAAAGTAGCTCGGGAGAGGGAGGTCTGGGCCTCGCTGCTAAGTGCGTTGCCCCCGTGACCCGATTAGAGGACAATAATGGACGGATAGATGGAAACAAGGAAAAATTCTCTCGCATTTTGGATATTTTAACCAAAAGCTGAGATCTAAATACTCTGGTTTAACTGTGTTTAAAATGACTTGTTTTGCTACAGCTCATTCAAGGAGCTCTTTTGTGAACCAGAAACCGTCCTGTTCAGCAGAGCAGGAATGCTTTGCAGAGATGTCATGTCACTGTGCCTCTTCCTCAAGGTGTCAGAAGAAGAAAAGATGGAACCAGGCACCCAAAAATCTGTGTAGTCTGTGAGAGAGTGAGGGAGTCTTGCAGTCTGAGATGAGTAGGTGGAACGATGAGGAGACGGGCACTGGGAGCAGAAACACTGATGGGAATGAAAGAGGGGAGGGGAGAATTTGCCTTCACAGCTCTCCACAAACCAGTCAATCAACCAGAGGCCAGTTTGCTGAAAGCTCAAAACCACTAGGGACAGTGCTAATCTGCTCCTTTTCTTTTCCACTCTCAGTTGCAGCTCTTTCCCTCACGGCGCTCAGCAGAAATGCTGAAGAAGATCAGACCAACAGCTGAGACATTCAGAATGAGACTCTGTGCAAGAGGACGGAAACGGATGCAGTAAGAACGGCTAAAATGTCAAATATGTCCTGAGGGTGGCTTCTTTCCCCCCGTAAACATGAACATGTGGTGACCTATTTCACTACCATTTAGATCATTAGATATTTTTCAAGCAAATACGGGATTCTGCACTTTTCCAACACTACAGTAAAAGGGTTACAGTTTATTCAGGAAACACAGCTGTGGATGTGGAAAACAAAGACAACAGCAAAAATGTTCAAGAAATCAGACAAATGAAGATGTTTTAGTTTCTGACCTGCTGTCTCGCTCTGGTATTTCTTTGATGGCCAGGCGCACCTGGTTGCTGAGGTCACGGCCCGCGTACACCACTCCGAACGTACCCTTTCCCAGGATCACCCTCTCTCCGTGTTCGTCGTACTCATAGTCATACTGCACAGGAAACGCAGCAGAGCGATTGGAAACTGATTTACACAAGTCGTTACGGCCAAGTACACCACAAAAAAAAAAAGCAATTTTATGCTAAAATTTCTTTAGACGTATATATATTTTTATATTTAATCCTGCATCAGATTTACTGCAATAAGAATTTCCAACTTTTCATCCACTCTTTGAACTTTGACAGTGTTTTAATGGATTTTTTTTACTATTTAAAGGCAAAACTGAAATTTATTCACTGCAGGTCTCCAAAAAGCTTTTCTCTGGTCTCCTCTGTCTATAAAACATTGTTCCACATGGAAGTGTCTTTTGTTGATGTTCCCCCATGGATCTTGGTCCAGAATAGGGTATTGATCTCTCAGCAAGCAGCACTGTGGACCCTAACCACTTATTAATCTGTAGGGTCACAGGGAGCTGGTGTCTAACGGTCATAGTCATCGGGTGAGAGGCGGGGACACCCTGCACAATTCTCCGGTCCATTACAGGGACAACCCGTCACACTTGAGGGCAGTTTAGAGTCTCTAAATAACCTGACATGCATGTTTTGTGTTTGTGGAAGGAAACCAAAATATCTTGAGAAAACTCAGATGCATGGCGGGATCACACCAACTTCATGCATGCATGTGTAGAACATATTAACTCCACACATGTATGGTAAGAACATGCTAACCACATACATGCATGGTAAGAACACTCCAAGTTCACGCACGAAAGGAGAGAACACTCTAGTTCCACACATGCATGGAGAGAACAAACCAACTCCACACATGAATGGGGAGAACACGCTAACTTCACACATGAATGGAGAGAACACGCTAACTTCACACATGAATGGGGAGAACACGCTAACTTCACACATGAATGGAGAGAACACGCTAACTTCACACATGAATGGAGAGAACACGCTAACTTCACACATGAATGGAGAGAACACGCTAACTCCACACATGAATGGAGAGAACATGCTAACTTCACACATGAATGGAGAGAACACGCTAACTTCACACATGAATGGAGAGAACACGCTAACTTCACACATGAATGGAGAGAACACGCTAACTTCACACATGAATGGGGAGAACATGCTAACTTCACACATGAATGGGGAGAACATGCTAACTCAACAGAATGGGGAGAACATGCTAACTCCACACATGAATGGAGAGAACATGCCAACTATACACATGAATGGGGAGAACACGCTAACTCCACACATGAATGGGGAGAACACGCTAACTCCACACATGAATGGGGAGAACACGCTAACTCCACACATGAATGGGGAGAACACGCCAACTCCATACATGAATGGGGAGAACATGCTAACTCCACACATGAATGGGGAGAACACGCTAACTCCACACATGAATGGGGAGAACACGCTAACTCCACACATGAATGGGGAGAACACGCCAACTTCACACATGAATGGGGAGAACACGCTAACTTGACACATGAATGGGGAGAACATGCTAACTCAACAGAATGGGGAGAACATGCTAACTCCACACATGAATGGAGAGAACACGCCAACTATACACATGAATGGGGAGAACACGCTAACTCCACACATGAGTGGGGAGAACACGCCGACTCCATACATGAATGGGGAGAACACGCTAACTCCACACATGAGTGGGGAGAACACGTTAACTCCACACAGGAGTGGGGAGAACACGTTAACTCCACACATGAGTGGGGAGAACACGTTAACTCCACACATGAGTGGGGAGATCACGCTAACTCCACACATGAGTGGGGAGATCATGCTAACTCCACACAGAAAGGAAGCAGCCAAGTTCGATCCAGCAACCTTCTTGCCGTGAGGCAACAATCCTACCATGCAGCTCATTTAACAGTTTTTTTACAGTAAAAATTCTTTCTAAACTACAATTTCTGCCATATTCATACTTTTTTTTATATCATTTGTTTTCTTATGGAAAATAAATTGAAGAGCATTGGTAAATTTAGAAGGGCATAGGTTCGAATCCCAGCTACGATTGTACGGAATTAGCATGTTCTCCACATGCATGTGCAGGTTTACTGCAAGTGTCCCAGCTTCCTCATGCAGACCAAAAACACGTAATTGAGGCTAATTAGAGACTCTAAATTGTCCCTAGGTGTGAGTGAGTGTGGGACTCGTTGTCTCCGTGTGTCCCTGTGACGGACTGTAGACCTGTCCAAGGTGTCCCCTGCCTCTCATCTGATGACCTGTGGATGTAGGCACCAGCTCCCTGCAACCCTACTCAGTCAGGTCATTTATCGAACACGAACACATTAGTTTTTCAGTCCCAAAAATGTTGTCGTAACAAAAAAACTTTGATATCCTTTCCAGTTTAAGGAAGTGGGTTTAATAATCAACCTCCTTAACTAACACACACACACACACACACACACACACACACACACACACACGCACGTGCGCGCGCACACGCACACACACACACACACACACACACACACACACACACACACACACACACACACACACACACACACACACACACACACACACAGCCCTCGGAGAGAAACCAGTTAGAAATTCGATCTGCTCCACGCCGGGTCAAAGAGGGCGCGGCTGTTTTTTTAGCACAATGATCTTTTCTTTTCCTTCAGTTTCGGTGGAGAGGCAGGTGAATGCAACAGCGAGCATCGAAAACATAAAACACCCTCGAGGACAAATCCAGGCCTCATCCCAGCAGGTTTTTGTTAATCTCCAAAGACCTGCAGCTGCTTTTCCATTCAGCCATTATGACGTAAAATCAAACACTTGATGAGCAAAGTCCTTCCTGTCAGTTTGTGCATGAATTACATTTCCTAAAAAATTGTTTTTGATTCAAACATCAACATCCCCTCACATTTCACGTGGCACTGCAGAAACAGGAAGTTACAAAACAAAAAGACATTCTTTGCGTCACGTTATGGAATCCGAAGTGAATTTGGTAGCAATGTAAAAAGCTTCAGATGACGGTAAACATGTATAAAAGGTAGGGTTTCTTTTCTTCCCCACAAAATAAAAGTAATTACAATTGAAATAAACCCAAAGAGGGGGAAGTTTGTGTTTTTAAATAAAAATAAAGGATTTCTCAGCTGATTATCGTCTCACCTCTAAGACATCTGCATCACAGTCTCCTTCTTCTGCACCTTTTCCCGCTTCTTCTGTTATGCTGTTCACCAAATCACAAAATCTGACAAAAAATAAAGCAGGGTCAATCTCAAATCCAGATAATTTAAATGGTAGCCTGAGTGACAGAATTATAGCTCATTTATGGTAGATTTAAGTCTCTAAGCACAGAGATTACACGCAAAACCACACACACACACACAAAAAAACTGTACAAAAGAGCATCTTATTAACTCAAATACCCCTTATTAAATATTTACATGCACAAAGAGATTTTTACTCCAATTCTGAGTTATTTTGGTGAAGTTTGTATGCATTATAAAAATACTGAATTCGTTAAAATTTCTATTTGTCTGTAAAAGCAGATTTACTCCCAGAGTATATGACATGGCTGGAACATAATCCCTATAATGTTTGAGTCAAATGGTGTTAATGCTGATATATTTAAATGGAGTTGGACATACTGTCTGCAGTGAAAGTGTACAAAAATAACGAGAGACCACTTCATGCACATTGGTGTCACTTGTATAAAACTCAGACGTGCTGCCGACAAATCTGGGTAAAAACGATACAGATTATAGTATGTTAGAGGATTTCAACATATTATCGTTAATCTGAGTCATAGCTGCTGCTCCAATGCTGAAGGGATGCCAGTGTGTTTACATGCACACTTCCTACATGATGCATTCAATGACCTTTACCAGCAGCGCTGCACACAAGCTGTGAATTAACACATCATAACACCATGCTGCCTCTCGCCGCATGCCTGCAGGTGTTCTATGACGCAACTGTTCATGTGCACACAATCACTCTGGGTCTGTTGTTCACGCCGTCCTACCTTGCATTCTCATCTATAGATTTACCTTTTTACCCCTCTTTTCTCACCATCACTCCTGAGAAATGGAGAGCAGCACAATAGCAGCAGCAGGCATGACTCACTCTCACACTCTGGATAATGGCACGGGAAGCCTCAGATGCGAGAGCCACAAGTCGGAACGCAACCACTTCAAAGAGCAGCTGGAGAGGAGACAGGGCGGGGATGAAACTGAGGAAGGTGCGCTCGTGCCGAGTGGGGAAGCGAGTCCCCACGAAGCTGCAGAGCTGATGGGAACGGTCAAGATGTGCTAAGGATGGGCCAAAACGTAAAAGAGGTGCAAATCAGAACGACGGTGGTGGATGAAGCTAGCTACCTTTCAATGTTCTATCAGTCCCTGAAGGAATGCACCTGGTTTTTCATGTCAGAGTTTGAACTAATATCATCTGGAGTCATAGATGCCTGTTGAAAATAACGCCACGTGCAACATCACACAAGACCCGTTAGCACTCAGCATCGTTGCTTTTATCTCGATATCTGCTAAACTGGCATAGCTCTAGCCATGCATGATGAGTGAGATTACATTCAAGAAAGAAAAAAAGCCATTAGTAGTGATCCGTCTGGAGCATGACTCGGCCTCATTGTTTACTCGACTTTAACTCTGTTTGAGCACTCTGAGGCACCGCGCGCCTGCCTGGGCTTTATGGGGAAACTGACACTGACATCAAGAGCTCCTGTCTTTCACATTAACAGTGAGCTGAAATGTGTTCTCAAGGCTTCACGTGTCAGCGAAGCCATTTCTGGTCACAGTTCAAACGGGCGCCGAGTCTGACAGACACATGTCATATTTTCACCCCCATTTTGAATCTAAAGTGTCAGTCACTTTAAAAAAAATCTAATTTACTTCAAGCATTTGGGAATCACCCACCAGTGATGGATACCAATGAGAAATATTTACCGGAAAATGAATGGATGGGTTTTTTTTGCACTCCGCTGGATTTTTCTCAACGGGGCCACATCTCCATCAACTCCACCAGTTGGACACTAAAGACATTCCCTCACCTGCCTGGAGATGTAATCCCTCCAGTGGGACAACCCAGAGGCTTCCTACTAGCCTAACATGCCCGAAACACCTCCCTTTGGAGGCGCCCAGGAGGCATTCCCACTAAATACCCAAACCACCTCAGCTGGCTCCTCTTTGAGCCGCCACCTTTTCGTGGTTTGAGAAGCCATGTTCAGCCCTGGTAGAGTCACCCATAGCAAGACAAAGAGTGGTTCAAAAGTCCTTTTATGAGTGTAAAATCCGAGTACCCATCCCAGAGAGTAACTAGGGTCCAAACCTGGAGGCAGACCGGTGGTTAGGGGCTTTTGTGTGAGCGCCTAGTGGCCGGACCCACCACCTACATGAAGGCTCCGGTACATTGTGATAGCTAAGATGGAGGCTGTGGCGCTCCGATCCCCAGAATCCACAACTGCCATTGTCCAAATGCGTCATTGAAAATAAATACGACACCACAGAACATGTACTGTGTTGTTCTCAATAAATCAGATAACTATGCTCTAGTTTCAAGCCCAGCTTTGAATTCTTCAATGATAAACGTCAACATGTTAATTTTAGAGTAATAAGAGAAGGCAGCCAAGCAGCCGCAATGATATTTAGGGAAGATTTATTACATTAACTGGCTTCTTAAAAGCAACGAGGGCCCAACATAACAAGTGACTGAAGAGACAGACCAACCTTTTACAGTGCATCTCTGTGCAGAAATAGATCTGGAAGTCCTCTGCATTGTGAAGTACGTAGAGGAAGGCACTGCGCTCGTCGAACTTTGAGATGCTGAGGAGGGAGAACACACATTTAGCTGAACTTTTAACCACATAAGTACAAAATATAGCTCAGAGTGAAGGAGGCGTTCGTTCAACATCAAATATTTAATATGAAGGTGCTCCATCTCAAACTAAATATCAGAATCACGCTCAACTCTGCAAAAAAACAAGGAATGGAACATTTTTATCCCGTTAAATCAGTATTTGTCCGTTTCTGAGCTGGCTAAGGACAGATCTGCTGAGCCAGACAACGGAACGTCTGTGTGTGTGGTCATACTTTAGCTTGCAGAGCTGCTATTGTGTCCTGCTGACTGTCTGCAGGCTGAGTGGGCACAGAGAATGAGTCGTTCCCTAGCAACATGTGAGCACAGCCCTCCACTTCTCTGCGATCTGACACTGAACCCCTCTGAGGACTGTGGAAAAACTGGCATGAAGCAAGACATCACAAAAACAGTCGACTGTGGATTTGAGTGCTCAGATACGTGCTGGAGGATAAATGACGGGGCAGGTCTGAAACCTGCAGCCTTCAAATATGTCTGCAAATAAAACATTTCAGCCTTAATGCAACTGCTTTAAGTAGATATTTGCAACAAACACATGCATCTGCTTGGCAGGTTTGTTCAGCCTGGCATTTATTTCAACTCTCCTTTGGGGAGACAATGCTAAGCAGAAACTGTCAGTGAACACAAGACGTCAAATTGTGCAACAGAGGAGTACAAACCAGTGAATGGTTTGTGTTGTGCAGTTTGACATTTTGGGATGTGTGCCAACATGCCAGAAGCTCAGAAAGGTGCAGTGACTCCCAAGGGTTTGCTGATTGATCGGCAAACTCGTGTCGTGACAGGACTTACAGAATTTATAACAAAAACTTCTTTGATGGTGGACATCTTTGCAGAAAATGACCAAAGTCTGCATTAAAACGTGCCCATTCTCTAACTCTGATTATTTGTAAGAAATATTTTGGTAGTTTTTGTTATTTTGCAACAGTTGCATCACATCCATCCTAGCTTTTCCGTTGCAGGAATAATTCAAACAAAAATCATAAAGTTCTGCAAATTTCAGCAGCATTAGCAAAAACGATAATGTTACTAAGGCCTTTTAATACCAACTTTGTTTCTTCACTAAGAAGGTTGACGTTACACCAACTACAACACAGCATTCGAGCTTTAGGCCTTGTTCACGCTGAAACACAGCTTGTCCAAAACAATCTTTTCATTTGTCACTTCTAAAAATATCCGTGTAAACTTGGAAATGTTTGCTGAAATGCTGAAAACACCCCTAACTGCTGTAGTAGCTACGCCTGTACGTGGAACGTTTCTGCAAAAAATACACCAAAAACTGAAAAAGTGCAAAGTTGAAATGTGCAAAAAAAATACTTTTGCACAATCTCAAAACACTTTTTCTTTGTTGATGACTTCTTAAAGCTCTCATTGGCTGGCTTGTAAAAATCCATCTGCAGTGGTCTTTCATATGAACAAAAACCTTGTGAGTCATTTTCTGTGGTAAAAATACGTTGTTGTTCCTGTTTCAGGAAGTAGAAATGAGCTGGAGGAGTGGGGCGCAGAAAATGACTCATCATTATTCATGATATTAACACGTCTCTTCTCTGATTGGCTAACAACAGTGTGACTCTTCTGCTGCCTTTGTTCTCCACAAATAACATAAGCCTGAAAGAGTTCTGCTGTGTGGTGGAGTTGCTAATGCTAACCCCGGCTTTCCACAGGAGCCGTCAGCAGCACGTTACTGCAGCAGCACGTCATAGCTGCTGATAGGAACCGCTGTAGTCAACAGAACCTTTTCCACTGGAGCCGTCAGCAGCGCGAGTTGGCCGCGTCTCAGGAGCAGCATGTCGCGGCCTTTACGCGCCGGTTCTATTTCCTACGCGCGACGCCTCTGAAACGGGTCAATTTAGACATGTTTGGGGAAGGAAAGACAGGAAATCGGACGCGGAAATGGAGAGAAGCACCCGAGATTTTCAGAATAAAGAACGTACTGCCTTCCGGTTGCTTTACTTTTAAAAAAGTTACTAACTGTGCGTCCCCGTGAGAAGTTATCACCTAGCTAGCGGTCTCCTTTGTTTTTCAGGTCCGTATTAGCGATTATAAAACGGACAGAACATAAAACACAAACCATGTTGTAATTTTCTCCTGCTTGTTGTGTTTACTGACGAAGTCACTCGTGTGACTTCGTGCTCTGTCGGTGACAGCTGCCCCCCTGCTGCTTCGCATCTCGTGGGAAGGGCCAAGCAGCAGCTTACGCGAGCAAGACGTGCTGCTGCAGTAACGTGCTGCTGACGGCTCCCGTGGAAACCCGGGGTAACAGTTCGCTTCTGCTTGCCGAGATGCTCTCTAATGGACACGAGCAGCCTTCCCCGTCGCAAGCCAAGATGGGAGCCAATTTTTTATGTGACGTAGATCCACGTCTGTTTTCTATTGGTGGCTAAAGCATGAAATAGGAGTAGAACATTTTCACTTTCAGCCTGGTTCAACTGACCAAATCTAAAAAATAACTAGTGAAAAACTTTCTCAGTGAACTTGGTCTTAAAAACAAAAACCTGCTTTGTCAGTTCTGAATAAAATTTAAAGGTGTGGCTCACTTAAAAAACATTTTTAATGATTATTTCTGATTATAAAGGGCCACTGAGTTTTTCATGCAGGCTGAACATGAAAATAGTCTCCTACACCTATATGCTGTGTTAGATCCTGATAAAAAAAGACTGTGAAACTTTAGGATCGGAAAACTGTTAGCAACTTCAACACACAGCCGAAGCTCCTCCAGGCATGTGTAGTGGTAGAGTCACGTTGCTGTTGTCCAATCTGGGGAGAGAGGTCCAAATATCAGGAAACAGAACTCCAAAACCTGCCGTCTGAAGCTCAGCGGGGATGTGGGCAACTTTTAGATCTGAGAAATGGTGCACTGGTATATTTTGTCCCCCGAGAACGATTTACAAGACATTCATTCCTACTAGAGACCACTGCAACTGTACTGATTAAACGAGTGAACCACTCCTTTAAAATGAAGGCATCAGAAACTGACCTGACACCTCGAACAGACGTAGCGTTGAAGTTCCACTCATGTATCCCCTTGTTCTGCACAAAAGTAAAATAAAATAAAACACATGACATCATCGCACTTTTCAAAAAACATTAAGATAAAAGGTTTCCAGTGAAAATACAAATGAAATAATAAAGTTGCAACAAAACTGCAACAGTTATTTGTCCAACTGGGTAAAAAGATAATAAAGTTTTTGTTCATTATCTATCAGATTAGTTTTAAATATGCTAAATTTACTATTTTAACACATTTTGTTATCCTTAGCTTAGCTTCTGTTTGATGTGAAGCATCAATATTTTTAAAAAATTATTAAAAAATAAACATTTGTAAAACCACCAGAAATCGTAGCTAATCAGTAGTTTAGTCATGATTTATACTGTCACATTCCCTTCCTGACAAAAATGCAGCTATTTTACTCAAGAAAGGGAAAATGCTTGTAGGAATTCTGGAGGAGGAATGTGAAAGGTTAAGGGTTATTCAAACAGTTAAAAATCAAACCTTGTCATCAGGGGCAACGTGCCAGATAGACACCGTATCGCCATCCACATCTTTGTTTATAGTCAAATACGAGGGCTGGTAGACTTTTGTTGGCTCTAAAATCAACACCTGGGGGGAGAAAATGCATTTTTCAACATTTATCGACTTGATTTAAACTCAGCTGCATCATTCTGGGATTCATCGGTGGCTCACAGGAAATCGGACAGAGGAGACGTCTTTTTTGGTCGCCTCCACCAAGAAATCCATCCAAAAGTCTACCAGCTCCTGTTTGGGGGCCGGTGGCTCGGAGCCAGGCTTTTTGAAGTGCTGGTAGATCAGGACAGTCTCCACCAGAGAGCGCAGGTACCTTAAGTACAAAAACAGTGGAATGGTTTGTTTTAAAGATGAAGAGACGCAAAACTTGTGCTTTCCAAATGAGCAAACACGGCCCTTAGTAATCTGCAGAACATGCTTACACATCAGCCTCCGACGGCTGCAAGGAAAAGTTTAAGACCACAAAAACACCAGCGCAATTGACTTCAGAGTGAGCCGTTTCTGCATTTCAATCAAAGAAGGACTTCTCTGTGCTCTCACCAGACGGGGGCTTTGAGCTTGAAGAGTTTCTCAGAAGCCTGGATGACCCTGGTGTTGTCACAGGCCAGTATGCTGGCACCCAGAAAGAAGCCCACGTCCCAGTAACTCTGCAGCTTGTCCAGGCTGCCTTTCTTACCCAGCAGGCTGCTCAGCTTAACTCCTGGAAAACAAAGACAAATGATCCTAGAGTTTTTCGCCCAACAAAAAAGAACGCAGGTTATGCTTCGCTTTCAGCTGCAGCCAAGTCGGACCAAAGATGATTAATAACTAGAGCAGGAAAGGGATAAAAATAGTTCCACACTTGACTCGGCAGTGCCAATTTGCAGAAGAAGTCGAAATTCGTGACTTGTTGGTAGATGTGAGAACTGCTTAAGTTAACAAAATTTGTTTTGCACAGCTTGCTACCACTTTAATATCACATGTAATATCTAGAGGTGTGAATCTTCACTTGTCTCCCGATTCGATTACGATTATTGGGTCAACGATTCAATTTGATTCGATATGCCGATGCATCACCATTATTTCATATTGATTTGTTTTCATCGATAAATAGAAGTTGTCAGATAATTGCTTTTTATTTATTTATTTTTTAATCAAAAATGTAATTGACACAGCCTGCCATCCCTCAAAAGCTCTCCGTTCACAACAGGTTAGGACAAAACATTTTAAACATTTAAGAAGATTTAACAAAGTAAAACATCTGTTTCCTCGTTCAACACCACGCCTCAGGCTGAGAAAAACACGCTTTGCAAAAACTCACAAAATCTAAAAAAGTACTGAAAACCTACAGGACACATAATGTAATAATAAAATACATAATGGGTTCATATATGAGTGTTTAATGTCTCTGAGCAGCTCTAGAGTCAAATATTTATGCTGCAGTTCAAGTCTGTCAGAAATAAAAGCACATGAAATGTTTGACCTAGTTATTTTATTTGAACCTTATATTTATGTCGATGATTTGAACCTAGTGGTTCATTTCTGAAATGCTGGAGAATGAATCAAGTTCTGTTTGATGCAGAAAATAATAAAACAAATTCTACACTTCCAATAATATTTAAGATGTGTGTTTTATTTTTCTGATAATAACACCAGCAGAAGGCTGTGGGCTGGATTAGGATTAAGTTACCCAGCTGATGGATCTCCTTCACTAACCAGCTAACTACAAACCTTTCCACTTACCTGTCCTGTGGGACCCTCACCCTTTAACCCTCATGTCCATGCTGTCTCTGGAGGAGCAGATAGGAGACAAGACCTCCTGTAACTTAAAATGAACCAAAGTTTCCTCCCATTTTCTCTTTCAGCTGAATTTAACATCAGTTTATCATCATGAAACAAAAGAATAAAGTGAAACAAGAACTTCTATCTTCTATTTCTCTCTCCTTTTAACTTCTCCGTGTCCCTAAATAAAAGAGACGGATAGTTACACTGCAGCTGCCGTCACTGACCCCGCCCCTCCCCAAGACCGGATCTCCCGACATCACAACACTCGGTTTGACTGAGCGCTTCCAGGAGAAATAATAATGAAGTTATGAAAATATTAATGCGTGTTTGGAGGAGCATCCTCCGATTCGACCCACCCCCCTCTCTCTCTCTCACACACACACACACACACACACATATCGAGCAAGCAGAGCGTGCCGCGTGACAACCCGCTCAATTAAAATAATTCACTGCCCAAATCCAACAGAACCGGTCGGGCTGATTCGGTTCCGGTTCGGTCTCAGGTTACAACTCCAGCGCTCAGCCCTGCAGAACCACATAAAGGCGGAACAATACTCTGTAAATGTGGAGGACACTCTGACAGGTTTGGATGCTGCGCTGGTGCCGCCGTTAAAAAAACAAAACTACATTCCACTATAATCAATTATGGCGTACTCTTCTACGATGCAGAATCGTTTATGTCTGCATCCCGATGCATCGATTATTTGATTATTTTCCTCAGCTCTAGTAATATCAGACTTGCACAAAATAGTGGAGGGGGTTCATTCAGGGAGCTGCAGGCTGGTGCATTTCACACATGTGAGCTTTTCTGGTCATCATATTTTAAATAAATGACGTCAAAATGTGGAAACAGGCTCAGTTAAAAGGCAAATGAAACCAGCAGCCATTGATATTTGCATCTTTTTAACAAACAGTATAGGTATTGAACACTGATGCTAAAAAATCTATGATTTACCATCTACACTTAACTAGCACAAGAGATTGACACTTCTCATGTACTTCTGAGCTCAAACTTGTTTTTTGTTATTAATCACCAACTATTCTCAAATTTTATAGCTTTAATTTTAACATCATAGCTTAACAAGCTAGCTCCAGGTTTACCCGTCTATTTTCCTCCAATTTTCCAGAGTCGGGTCATGGGGGCAGCAGCTTAAGCCGAGAGGCCCAGACTTCCCTCTCCCCAACCACTTGATCCAGCTCCTCTGGGGGAATCCCAAGGCATTCCCTGATCGGCTCAGAGACATAAGCTGTTTTTACAGGACCTTAGTTTTTGCAAAACGGGATTTGCCATGGCTCCCTGGGGAGGATTTTGGCATTTATAGTAGCAAAGCTTAAGCTAGAATAAACTGCCATCAGGCACCTCTCAAACCAAGACGGGATATAGGGAGGCTGCTGGGCGGCCCCCCGCATGTGACGTACAGGGTCGCGCATTCAGCGTCAGACGCAAGAAACGTTTTCTTTTTCAGGACTTTGATGTGACCTGCTTTTTTTCCCGCTTGACGCCCCGCCCCGCTCAGCCAGTGTTTTCACCACTCTGTCGAACAGCTGGCTGTTTCTCACCGTCCCCGTAAAAAGGCGACTAATCTGTTCGTCCGCTCGCACGGCCAAAAGCTCCATGGTCTCTGCGTCCGTCCAGTTTGCCATGTTGTAGGTGGTTGAAAGATACTAGTGAGAAGCCATGTTTATCTGTGTTTATATCCCTTCCGGCCGGCACTCGGCACCCAGTATACGTCACTAACGCGGCCACTCTCTTTTGCGGGGGGGCCTCCCACAGTCGCTCCAAAGGGATTAGCAGGGCTGACACGCGTTTTGCCGCCAGAGGCGAGGGGCTCATGCGGCAATGTTACTTCGTGGCTAAGCGCATCAGAATTGAGTTTTATCACCTTTCCCCTTTGCTTCTTGCCGCATTTACGAGACCCACAAATCCGGATTTATCACTCTGTAATGACGCGATGGTCTGTCTTATAAAAGAGGCTTTTGTCTCCCCAGTGTGTCCTGGGTCTTTCATTAGGTCTCCTCCCATTTGGATGTGCCCGAAAAATCTCACCAGGGAGGTGTCCAGGAGGCATCCTGACCACACGCCCGAGCCACCTCAACTTGCTCCTCTCGATGTGGAGGAGCAGCGGGTCTACTCCGAACCCCTCCCGGATGACCTAGCTTCTCACCCTAACTCCAAGCCCAGCCACCCTGTGGAGAAAATTCATTTCAGCTGCTTACATCTGTGATCTTGTTCTTTTGGTCACTACCCAAAGCTTGTGACCATAGGTGAGGGGAGGAACGTAGATCGACCCGTAAATCGAGAGCTGAGCCGGAAGACGAAGCTCTCTCTTCACCACGACAGACCAGTACAACGCCCTCATCACTGCAGACGCAGCACCAATCTGCATTTTGAGCTCCTGCTCCATCTTTCCCTCACTCGTGAACAAGACCCCGACATACTTGAACTCCTCCACTTGAGGCAGGACCTCATCCCTGACCCGAAGGCATTCTCCCCTTTCCAACTCAAGACCATGGTCTCAGATTTAGAGGAGCCGATTCTCGTCCCAGCTGCTTCACATTCGGCTGCGAACCGCTCCAGTGGTAGTTGGAGGTCACAGTCTGATGAAGCAAGCTGCGTGCTTACCTTCATGGTAAATTTTTTAAATTAATTTTAATAATGAAATACATTTTTATGACACTTTACTGTTTGAATTTAGATCTCAAGAATGTTATTTTTATTAGTTTTTATTTTATTTTTTAAGCCATGAAAATTTTTACTGGAAGCAAAATAAACCTTGAATGGAAGGTCAGTAATCAACATTTCAATTAAAAATTAAGAATAAAATAAAGTTAGATTATCATGTGTTACAACATTTTTCAAAAATAAAATATAGCCTTCATGGATGAAGATTTTAGATATAAGCCTTAATATAAAAATGTTTTTGCTTTAATAAATTGGACTAATCCAATGAAACTATTTCTGAGGATAGACTAATTTAAGTAATTACCTTGTAATAAACTATAGAGCATTATGCTATACATAAAAACATCAGTCTTTCTACTCACCCACTTTGCGAAGTTCAATGGACGAGTCAAACTGGTGTCCAGCTGCCAGCAGCAAAACAGCATAGTTGATGCCAGAGTGTAGTGTTGGCTCGGACTCAAAACCCTTTTTAAACCTGAGAGGAAAACAGAAAAACACAAGTGTAATAAACACACTTCTCCCAACAAATGAGTCGATCTGAATCCCAAACATCTCAGAAAATGTACAGCTTCCCAGCACGCTCCGGTATTCTGATAGTTCAAGATGGAAAAACCAATTACAGACATATTGAGCTGGGACCACAAAATGCCAAACAGCAAGAGTGAGTACCCCCAAACAACAAGAAATTTCATTTATTTAATGACCAATCTGTTCTGCCATGGAAAAGAGGCATGAGTGTTATTAAAGGGCTGAGACAAGATCTGACTTGGAACTGAAAATACCGGCCAGATGGGAGCTTGATTATCTAAGCAGCATCTTCTGTCGCCAAACATGCAAGATTTTAATTGCAATTTCCAGATGAAGATGACTCTTCTTATTACGTTCATATTCATTTTGCAGGCGCTTCAATCCCAAGAGACTTGCAGTTTAACCTAGACAACCCAGGCATGTATGTGGGAATGTGCTAGCACCGTGCAGAAAGGACACAACCAGGATTTAAACCTGCAACCCTCTTGCTGTGGAGCAAAATTTCTCAAATATTTATAACTTATAAATATGCAAGTTACCTGAACAACGTCCTAGCTGCATATGTAACGTGCAGGGAACTGCACAGCTCTGTCAGGTCTAGTTTTTCCTTGCAATGTTGCTTTATAATGGAAACTGCTCTTTGAGGCTCAGTGTATATCTTGATGCTTTAGGAATGTTACTTCCCAGCATGCGCGTGTCTCCACTTCGCCAAGCCTGCTGTGTGGGCCGTTTTCCGCGTCTTTAATGTTTTTAATATTTGTGGACGCTTTTCGGTGCTGATCCGTGACAACGCACACTGCCGAAGTAGTAGTGATATGCTGACATCTGTGCAAAGTCCTGAAAGGGCAGACTTTTTCATGAAAACACAACAGCTGGGGCCATCGAAACTGGGCCACCAAATATCCTGGTCAGTCGCCCCCTCTCAGAATTTACCCTGAAGTTCTGAAAATGGAAACACGCCTGATTTTGGGACTCAAAATGTCCCAGGGGCCCCGATAAATGTCCCCAAACAACCCCATAATAAAGCCCCACAATAGAAAAACTGCTTTGCCCTGCCCACTCAGCCTGGACGTAAATATTATCAATGAGCTGTGTGCTGATTGGCTGCTTTACCCCGATGGCTTCATGATGCTTTCTGAAGCTAAAAACTGTTCAGTATCCGATTACTCAACAACTATGGGTCATCCATAGTCTGAATATTCCCAGTAAATCCTGGAACGCCACGTGTGCTCAACCAACAACTGCGCTAGCATTAGCAGGCTAGCAGTAGCTCAGGCTAGCACTAGCGGTAGCTTGAGTTAGCATTACAAGCAAATCAGGCTAGCACTGGCTACATTTCTACATTGCTGACGTTAAGGTGGGTTGGGACATGCAGATTTAAGGTGGTATGTCTAAGCCTATGATGTGGAAAACCAGCTTCTCTCAGAATGAACCGTTTCTCTGTGGACATTTCATCACCTAGGACAGCAGGTCAGAGAAGGCACTGACTTTTTATACATTAGACACCCCAAGCTGACTAATTTCAACAATACGGTTTTAAATTCTGAAACTCCGTGGATGCTTGTGACACTTTAGTGTGTGTGTGTGTGTGTGTGTGTGTGTTATAAATTTGCGTTTTACAATTATAGCATTTTGTTCTGACTTTAAGATCAAGGAAGTTCATTTAAATAGAGAAGTTCTGAAGTTACCCTGAAAAAATGTGCAGTACCTCCTTTAGTGTTTTCTACCTGCGACGGTGGCACAGGAGTTAAGTGCTTGCCCCATAATCGGAAGGTTGCAGGTTCAAGCCCCGCTCAGTCTGTTGCTGTCGTTGTGTCCTTGGGCAAGACACTTAACCCACCTTGCCTGCTGGTGGTGGTCGGAGGGACCGGTGGCGCCAGTGCTCGGCAGCCTCGCCTCTGTCAGTGCGCCCCAGGGCAGCTGTGGCTACATCGTAGCTCATCCCCACCAGTGTGTGAATGTGTGTGTGAATGGATGAATGACTGATTGTGTTGTAAAGTGCCTTGGGGGGTTCCAGGACTCTAGAAGGCGCTATATCAAATACCTGTATCAAATACAGGCCGTTTACCATTTACCCAAAATAATGAGTTCAACAATTACTTAAAGCATCCAGTTTTCTAGGTTTTCTCATACTTTTGCATAATTGCTAGAAAATGTGACAATTCTTGGGAGTTTTTCATCATGTTGCCCATCGAGTTTGCATAAAACCGCCACCTGCCAGTAAGATTTAGAAATTTAAAAGTTGTTTTGGCTTCATGAGAACAGCTATAAGGAAATGTAGTATTAATCTAGTAAACTGATGCTGCTGTGGGGCCACAATCCAGTGAGTCATCTCATCTTTTATGCATCAAGTCCTTTCAAAGACAATATTTCTGGGTGACTCAGCATCTGAAGGACCCAACGGCACAGACATCTAAGGATTTCTCACCAGACTGTGCCTCTGTCCCGGCTCTGCGTGTCCGTGAAGTGAGACTCCAGGAAGGTGTCCTTATAGATCCGTCCCACCATGCAGTAGATGTCCGAGGCGACCTGCTCCTCCCCCTCCACCATGGGCAGCATGATGTCCAGCGCTTTTTTTCTGTCGCCTGGCTGGTTTCTCCTGCGGTTGCACACAAACGTCAAAAAGTCGGACTGAAAAAAAAAATTCCACACCGACTTGTTTGGGACATTGGTCTGCAATAATGAAGCAAGCAGGTTGGAGGACAGAGCCAGACATGAATATTTGTGACTATTAGATCTTATTCTAACTACTTTTATTCTGAGGCTCATGAGGGAGATACTTGTTATGATGAGCTGTCGGATGAAACTTTCAGAGTTTTCTAGAAAATCTTATCTTGTTAGCTTTCTCAACTTTTCACCATTTTTTTTTATCCATTACATTCATAAGCCACCAAGTTCTAGGAAAGTTCTGCTACACTTAGTTCTATATCTGTTTTATTTGAGTAAGAAACTTACAAATAATGTTCTTTCTGCTCTTTAATGAGAACTAAACTATTGATGATAACCTCCAAACAGTACAGCTGAGAGACATCATCCCTCCAGCGTGCCCTGGGTCTTTCTTTAGGTCTTCTCCCGGTTGGACGTAGACTGGAAAAACTCACCAGGGAGGTGTCCAGGAGGCATCCTAACCAAATGCCCGAGCCACCTCAACTGGCTCCTCTCAATGAGGAGGAGCAGCAGAGCTACTCCGAGCCCCTCCCAGATGACAAAGCTTCTCACCTTATCTCTAAGGGAGAGACCAGCCACTCTTTCTAGAAAACTCATTTTCGTTTAGTTTATTTCATTCAATCAATCAAATAAAAATTACATTAAAACAATTCATGTTCACAAATAATCATGAATGAAAAGGAGCAGAAAGAAGCAAAAACTTATAATATCTGCCCCCTTTTCACATCAAGACATTAGCTGTTCAACTCAAAGCCTGTCGTTCACCTACCCCCCACCCCAACACAAAACAAGTCTATTGGCCTACTTAAGGTCTTATTATTTCATCATGATACATTTGGCACTTTTTTTAAATACAGAAAATGATTTAGATTGTTTATTTCACTGTCGAGACTATTCCATAAATAGACACCTTTAACTGAGATACATCTTTCCATTATCGCTGATCGGGATCTTGGTTTTTTAAAAATATCGGTTCCTTTTAGATTTTAATTACTTTCTCTTTTTACAAATTTCTTTTGAATATTTATTGGTAGAACTCCTTTATGTGCTTTGTACATAAGTTTTAATAAATGATATTCTACTGGTTTGTCAAATTTCATTAGGTCTAGTTGTGAAAACATCAGATTCGTATGATCCCTGTATCCACTTCCACTAATAACTCTCACCGCTCTTTTCTGTTTTAGAAAAATTGAATGTGTATATGTTTTGCAGGTACTTCCCCATACTTCGATACAATATGTCAGATGTGGAAGAATTAGCGAGTTATACAGAATATACAAAGCTTTTATGTTCAACAATTCCTTCGTCTCATTTAGTACTGAAATAGCTCGAGATATTTTCATTTTAATAGCATTTATGTGAGACTTCCACGATAAATGTTCTTCATTAATGACACTTAAAAAGTTAACTTCTTTTACTCTATTTCAATTCCTTCGACATTTAATGATACATCAGCACTTTTGTTACTACTACAAAAAACTATGAACTTAGTTTTTTCGATGTTTAAAGAAAGCCCATTGATATCAAACCATATTTTAATTTTTGTAAATTCATTTTCAACTACATTTAAAACATCTTTTATATTTTCTCCTGAATAAAATAAGCGAGTGTCATCTGCAAATAGTATGCACTTGAATAATTTAGAAACCATAGCAATATCATTAACGTACAAAAGAAAGTGTAATAGCCCAAAGACCGATCCTTGTGGTACTCCACAACTAATATTATATGTAGAGGATTTTATATTATTAATTTCCACAAACTGTTGTTGGTTCATCAAATAACTTCGGCCGCTTGTATCCATTATCTTGTTCTTTGGGTCGCTACCAAAAGCTCGTGACCATATAGGTGAGGGTGGGAATGTAGACGGGGCAGCAGTAGCTCAACAGGTTGAGCAGGTTGTCCAGTAATCAGAAGGTTGCAGGTTCGATCCGAGCTCCAGACAGAGAATTCTGCTGTTGTGTCCTTGGGCAAGACACTTAACCCACCTTGCCTGCTGGTGGTGGTCGGAGGGACAGGTGGCGCCTGTGTTCAGCAGCCTCGCCTATGTCAGTGTGCCCCAGGGCAGCTGTGGCTACATTGTAGCTCATCACCACCAGTGTGTGAATATGTATATGAATGGATGAATGATACACTGTAGTGTAAAGCGCTTTGGAGTCCTTACTCTGAGAGGCGCTGTACAAGTGCGGGTCATTTATCATTTATCATTTAGATCAAACCGAGAAATTGAGAGCTGAGCCGGAAGGCACTTGCCAATTGTTGGAGCACATTTTGGTCTTTTACCTTATTGAAGCTTGCATTTAATCTGTTTTTATTAATATTATTATTTAGATCTCACTGTGTAAAAAATACATAAAAAACAAAATAATAAATTTAAATTGTGTTTTTATCTCAGTGTGAAAGTCTAAATATTTATGCATGAGTTCAACAATAATAAAACAAATCATATAAGTTTTTTTAGTGAAAGATCATGAAAGTGTTGCAGTCAGAAAATAACCTGTTTTCAGTCAACACAATTTATTTTTAAAAAGTCATTTAAAAATAATGAAAACAATTATAAACCGAAGCTTCTTTACGCGTTTCCATTTTTCTGCAAAAATCAGAATGTTTTGTCTTTACTCAAAAAACAAAAAGAATTTGGTCACTTTATTGATTTTCTTTACTTTTGACTGTATTATACATGGCGTGCGTTAAACACACTTGTTTTACAACTGAATGAAAGAAAAGTGGTTAAATAGAAAATGACTTCAAATTAAAGTCAGCGTTTCTTAAATTGTTGGACCTGAAGTGGATTCAAACAAAGAAGCAGTCCTGATGAACATAATGCAGCGACTCTTTAGGGTGGGAAGGTTAATTACAACACAGCAGCTGACAGCTATCACCATGGCGACTGTCCTGAGGGAAGAACACGCAGAGCTGCACTTTTCTCATACAGCTCCCTGCTCTCCAGAGTAATGATGCACATTGGCATAAAGGACATTCTTTCCTGTCTCCCATCAGACGAGCAGCACAAAGACCTGAGAAAAGGCTCGCCGTTTATCACCTTTAAACCCGAGACTGAATCTTCCAGCGCCTGGCACATCAGTTAAGGACAGGACATGATTACACGCTCTTATTAAGGCTCAGGGGTCTGTGTGGGCTGAATGCTGCAGATTCACAAGTCAGTGAAACATCAGGTTGGAAAGCCTTTCTATTATTAAATTAAATGCATTATCTAATAAATCATAAAGTTTAAATAATAATGTAAAAAATTTATAAGGAATCTCAAGTAATTTTTACACAAAAAAAACCCTGCAAATTTTAAGTAATTAAACAAGCAAAAGATGCACAACGTGGGGGAAAAAAACGCACATTTTCATCCATGATTGACTTCAAACAAACTTTTGTGCGACTGTCATGCACAAATCACAAATCGCCTTAATTAGGTCTCAATTTGTTCACCAATCCGTACCAAAATCAACTCACATTTTTTGCTCTTTCTGAAAAATAAACTGAGAAGGGTTGCAGATGCCAGGAAACTGATAATCCTCACAAATATTCTAAAAACATTCAGGAAATCCCAGCACGGATGCAACTCATTCAGTAAAATACACCAAGGTGTGCATCTGCAGGAGTTCGGACTCTTTGTTCTTTCTTTAATTTTAAAAAAATTACTGAACTGCACATTTACATAATTCTGATTATTTCAGATTATCGTTACAATGCAGAACATAGATTTGCTTTAGATGGAGGATTTAAGTGTAAATTAAGCCAAAAAGCTGCAGGAAAGCAATGCATCAAGGCAGAACAACAAAATTAGCTAAAACATTTTGTTGGGGAAAAAGTAAAAATACCTTAAATGAATCCTACAACTTAAATATATATATATTTTTTTAATTAAGGGTTAATTATAAATTATTAATGTATGCGATACCACATATTACCTGAAACTGAGCCTTTCTATGCAGAAAACACATTAAGATGTGGACATTAATGCTTTTCATGCAAGGGGTGCTTTATACTTCACATTTCTACCGTTTCTACTTATGTAAGCAATCTGATTACTTTCCCACTGCTGCCTTTTGGCGGCATATTTTCTCCTGAACAAGAACAAATCCGACCACACATCTCTCCTTCCACAGCAGCATCAGTGACTCATCCTACTCTGCTTAAATCAAGTACAACAAAAAATATCTGCAGCTTATTCTGCACATGGATTATAGGAAAGGTTTTTCTTTCGCTTTTATTAGCATTTTTCATCACAGAAAGCATCTCATTGTTGATTTCCTGACTGCAACATTGAACACAAGGAATTCTTGGGATTATATGGTTGACATCTGCAGCCAAATTAAAGAGCAGCATGCTCTGTTTTGCTGATTGAAGCAGTTGCACCATGAAAACCACAGGAAGTTCACTAGAACAGCAGCTGGTCTGAAACCAGCAGCAAAAACCTTCTGTGTTGTACATCTGTGTGGAGCGGCAGCCCTACTGTACAAACCAAACACACTGGTGAAAAACACCTGGGAATTACAATAAAAGAGACTTTTGAATCTTATTTTAATAATGACTAGAAAAAAGCAGCATTTTTGTTATTTATTGTAAAGGTAAAACAGAATATGTAGTGATGCCCTTTTAAACCGCATGTACTTGACCACACATACATGGCTGTTTGTAGAAGCACTAAAATGACTAGAAATAACAAGGTGAAGTCCCTTTCCTTCATTAGGAATTCATTGTCATTATTCTATAGTTTACACAGTTTAGCCTCCCCTTGCACGTGCATTTGTACACAAGTGTGTTCACTTTACGCTGAACGTAGAAAATACAAAACGCACAAATAAAAGATGCTCCCTTTGAACTGCAGATAAAACGTTATATTATGTACTATAAATAATAACCAGGGTCCCAATCACAACCAATCTCAACCTCTTTCATTGACTGATCGATAATGGAGCTCTTGATCTCTATTGTTGACCTACTTTCTATGCTTTTCAGCAGCTGTGGCGTAATACGGCACCAGCAATTTTGTCCTCTAAGACCTTTCTTTGGGAGTTGGAGGGCGGGGGCTCAAGGACGTCAACAACTAATGAAACTATTGTGAGCGCTATGTTTAAAATCTCAAAGTTAGTTTGAATTTTACAGTCAGTAAGACAACTCCTCCACCAGAAAGCAGCGCATAACTGAAAAGGCATGTTTCCCCTGAGAGCCTAGCAGCACATCTCTTTCCACCGGGACAGGAGTGTTTCAGACACAGATCAGCAGCAAATGCATTCCACACAGCTGGTCTCACGATGTTAAAGAACAAGTCACCCCTACCAGATTCTTACTCAACTCCCACTTCCTGTTTGAAAAATGCAACAAATGCTGTTGCCTAGCAGACCGAGAGGGCGGAGCCGCTAACAAATACACACACATACCCATGCTCACAACAACCTTGTGACATCATATGGTACCAGCTAACGTTCTAGGGTACCTCTTAGCCAATAGCGATGGCAGAGTTAAATTCAAATGCAGTGCAGAGTTTTTACCTGAAAACGGCACAACACTGACAGTTTTAGGCAGAATGTTAAAATTTTAACTAAAATGCACTAAAGTGCAAAACTATTGACTACAAGTGTCTGCAGCACGATTAGACACACATTTATATAGTTTATCAGAAAAAATAAGTTGATTTGGGGGTGGCAGAAATTTAAGAAAATAAAGTTGTTAAGCAGTTTGTTTTCTCATTGACAGCACCTACTGTCCAAGAGGAGAACTGCAGTCACAAAGTGCAACAAACTTACTTTAATCATGAAGGTGTGGTCCACTTGTTTAATCAATACATTTGTAGTCATCTCCAGTAGGAAATAATGCCTTGAAGGCCATACTCAAAATTTCATTTTGATGGGCATGACACTGGGTTTCTGTTTACACCTACCAGCCTCTAGAGGGCCCTGTTGCCCTAAAAAGTTTGCTCGGCGAGGCTGGGACTGTGTAAAATTGCGGAATTGACAAGTCAAGCAGCTAATTCTGAGCCCACAAGATGTTCTAATGGTAAATGCTGCTGTACAATTTAGAAATTAGTCCGTATCCTGTACGATTTATGGTGCTGGAACGTGTCAGCAGTGAACCTACATCCCCGACGGCTGGAAAATTACTTCCGTTGTTGCGATACCACCTCTGAACACTAGGGTACGCCAGAGTGTCTGTGTTCCATGATCAACCTTCAACATGGCTGGATTTGGAGTCTTATTTCCTGATATTTGGACATCTCACCTCTGATTGGATAACAGCAACATGACTACTGACTGTTTGCTCTGCAACATGAATGTTCTCTACAAATAACACAAGCCTTGAAGAGGCTGTGTGGTTGAGTTGCTAATGCTACCAGTTAGCTTCTGCTAGCCGAGACGTAATCCCCTGAATCTGGGCGCTAAACCAGCAACAGCCTTCCTTGTCGTGAACCAATATGGGTGAGTCAAAGTGACCATGTGATGTAGATCTTTCAGGCTTTTCTAATCCTATTGTTTCAACGTCTATTTTCTATCAGAAAAGAATGCAGGAGACAGGTGTAGGAGACTATTTTCATGTTCAGAAGGCATTAAAACCTCATAGTGACCGATTATAATAAGAAACGATCATTAAAAATGCTTTCATTATGTAAATTTTATACATTAAAGTATTTGAAAATCCTTTTAAAAATGTAATCGAGCCACTGAGCACAACTACTGTATAAGAATTGGTCCTTGTTTGTGTTAAAGTTTAAAAAAGGAAAAGGTCGTCATCTTACCGGTTCAGTGCAAAGGCATAGTGGAATTTCACATGTGGATGAGCCATGGGATCAAAGGTCGGAAGCTTCTCCAGAGTTTCAACCAGCTTCACAATGGACTCATAATCCTGAATAGTGAGTGGAGAACACGTTAATAACAGGGACTGAAGCCTTTCTGCATAAATGCTCCTCAAACACAGATTTTACCAGAACTCGGATCAAGCTAAGGAGCAGAGCTGCTTATGTTGCTAAACTCTTTTTTTTTTATAATTGAGTGAGCTCTTGATCATTTTTCTGTATCTTATACTTGCCTACATAGTCAGTATACCCACAGCATGTTGAATAATTCAGGTCATACTCAATGCCTGCTGTTGTGATGAATGATTCATGAACTTGTGCACTGCCCTTGGTAAAGCAGGAGGATGTGGACAATAAGTGCTAATGGTGGAAGGTCCAGAAGACCTGCCACCAGCTCTCAGCAGGTGGTCTGAAATGACTCAGGTTTGCGGGAAAAGAAAAACTCCCCTGAAGGGATAAGGGCGCCAGATTCTTTAACATCGACACCGTCTGCTAAGGTCAAGCACAACAACGTTCACCTGAGTTGACCGCCTTACTGAAATCCTGGTTGATTCAGTCAGAAGTACCTGGATGTCTCTGTACGTCAGCAGCAGGTTGATGACCACATCCACTGAAAGGCACTCTACGTTGTCCAGCCGCTGCTGAATTCGATTCAGCTCGGCAGCCAGCTCCATGCCGGTGTAAAGCTCCCGAGCCTTACGGATCTCATTCAGAATCGTCTCTCTGAAGTACTGGCTGCAGGACAGAAAGCATGCATTCATACATGTCAGACAATATCATAGCAGAGATGATCTGCCTGGATATAGAGTTGACCTAAAATCCACCTCAGCTGTAATACGTACTGGGAGCACTTCCTAAAAAAAGATCATAAATTATAATTACCACCCGATAAAAACTGGTTTAACATCTCCTAAAGGAACCATTCAACCATCATTAGAGTAAATCTTTTTCCTCAGTGCTGCTCAGTATCTTCTTCACATTATTTTTCTGTCAGAAAAGAAAAAAATTCCTTAGATTTTTAAAGATGTCATTTCAAAATATTGATTTTATTTCACTTTACAGAGTTGTACAAAAGTCTGATTTGATCATACTTTATTTTAATGATAACTCATGAAGCTAAAGCCATAAAGGGATATTTTGGTTATTCTGACGGCTTATTCACATTTAAAGAGCAAGTCACCCCCAAATCAACTTTTTTTTTCTGATAAACTATATAAATACGTGTCTAATCGTGCTGCAGACACATGTAGTCAATAGTTTTGCACTTTAGTGGATTTTAGTTAAGATTTTAATTTTCTGCCTAAAACTGTCAGTGTTGTGCTGTTTTCAGGTAAAACCTCTGCACTGCGTTTGAATTTAAATCTTCCATCGCTATTGGCTAAGAGGCTAAGAGGTACCCTAAACGTTAGCTGGTACCATATGATGTCACAATGTTGTTGTGAGCCTGTGTGTGTGTGTGTGTGTGTGTGTGTGTGTGTGTGTGTGTGTGTGTGTGTGTGTGTGTGTGTGTGTGTGTGTATTTGTTAGCGGCTCCGCCCTCTCGGTCTGCTAGGCAACAGCATTTGTTGCATTTTTCTAACAGGAAGTGGGAGTTGAATAAGAATCTGGTAGGGGGTGACTTGCTCTTTAAAGACAAATACACTTCTAAAGTTGCTTCCGTTAAAACTTTGCAATGAAAGTGTGATTAAGAGTTATTAACTAGTTATAAAATAGGTGTGAAACTCTCAACTTAAAAATCACTTTTGTGACCATTTGCACAGATATAAATCAGTTTGAGATTTGATCACAAAAAAAAAAAAAACACAGAAACATCCCAAGACAACCCATCATGTTCTCATAGCCACAAGTTAAATTTGTACTTATACCATTAGATCTCAGAAATGCATCAACTAGTACAACTAGTATTTTTCTTAGATAGGTTTAGATTACTAATTTAGGTCAAATTCTTCTTAATGTCAAAACGTGTATATTCCCTACACATCTGCTAGCTGTGGAGTTCCACAAGGCTCTGTGCTTGGAAACATTTTTATATAGATGTGCTTTACTGGTTAAACAAGAAAGGAATTCATGAGTCTCGGATTTCTTTGCAGATTCTACTTAACCATGCTTATTCGTGCAACGTGTACCTTTTGGTTTACTATAAATGAGTTTCGATCAAAAAAACATTACTGTGATTACTTTATGCATGCTGGTTTCCAGGTGACAAAGCCTTCCTTATAGAACACATTTCTCTTCACTGCCTGCAAATCCTGAGTCACTATTCCCGGATCTGAGCTAGAGCTAACTGGCTGCAGCAACAACTGCTGGCAAGAATGCTTCAAAATTTTACCCCAGCAACAGAGACGATGTGAATGACTTTTATTTTTCAAATGTGGATCTCTGTGTGAGTCAAAGAGGAGGCGTGCACGCAGTGATGCTTCAATAAGCACACCTGCAAATGTTTCTGTTTTTACCAGGTCACGTGGCATCAGGAGTACCTACTGTATTACCATCAACGCAGCTCAGACCTGCAGCATGTCTTTTCCATTTTTTAATGGTGATGTGATTACTTTCAGAGGAACTCTGCATTAGCAGGAAATGCTTTTAATAGACTTCCTCTTATTGGATGCTTTTGTAGTTGAGGTGTTTCCTCAAACAGTTACAGAAAAGCACCTAACTGATGCTAACAGACAAGCTCCGTAAGCACAACCTGGATTTCAGTGGAACTTTTGAACCTTTAACTGGGTTATAATTGACTTAAGTGGCTTTATACTCCCCCAGTATGGAACAAAAACTATTTATATCTAATCTCATGTTTAAACACTGTTTCTGTAGTGATGCAAAGATAACAATGCAAATTAAAATCCTGATGAACCGAACCAAAATATTAGTTTAGAAGATGGGTGGGCTGATGAGATGTGCCTTTAGAAAGTAAAAGCTTTACGATAGAGAATTACAGTTTTGCTTTACTATTTATGGTCTCTGTTGAACAAATCAAACCTTCCTGACATCATGAAACAAATCTATAAATAGCCACTTCTCCCTTTCTTTGCAGAACAATAAAAAAACACATTCAACATCCCTATAGGGACCGCGATGGTGAGTGGTGTTTGTTCCATATTCTGTATTTCTGATAAACGTTATGGAACACCAGAATGTGCAGGCACTCACTGGGAGTTTGCCTGCGACACTTTGAGCAGCTGAATGAAGCGGTCCAGCAGCGGCAGGCAGATGGGTCCCAGCAGCATCTCAAAGCTCGGCTGCATCAGCTCCGTCAGACCCTTCATCAGGCTGCTCTCGCAGCTGTACACCTTGTTGTGGGGCGTCACCATGTAAGGGATGAAGGTGTAGTTAGCGGAGCATGTCTGTGGGCAGAAATAAGACGCATATTTAGTAAAACCTTTGAAAGAACACGATGCACAATCTCACAACACATGAAACTGGAACGAATCTCAGCTACCGTCACATCAAATTTTAGCTCCCCATCTGTAAAAGTGAATGTTTTATAGCCGGTTTGGGTTTTGCTGATGTGGAGGCAGATTGCCTGGAGGAAGCCTGAGCTGTTTCCTTAAAGCTTCATCTGACATCTTTCTGCAGAGACAGTAGTGTTTCTGCGGTATTAACCTCACTGAGCCAGTCTAAACAGGCAGCAGCTGGGAGAGCCTCGGTGATAACAACCCCGTCAGGGGCTGCACTCGAGACACAGTCTGCATGATCATCCAGATCAATGCACACAAAAAAATAAAGGAAAACCCAAAGTCTGGCTGCTTTCCAGGAGCCTCCAGCTGAGGCACTCAGGAGAAAGTCATGTTTAGTTTTTACAGCACCAAAAGTGTCTTTATTTGTCTCAACACCACATTATTGTCCAGCTGAGGTCACAGCGTTGTCCGACCGCGGCGTTGGTCACAGGTAGCTAAAAGGCAGACCTTGAAAATCACCTATTGTTATCTGCAATAAAAACTATTTTCAAGAAGGGATACTAAAAAAGTGTCCAACACGAGCATCTAAAGGGTGTTTGAGCTGGAACCCGGCTGCATCCTGGTTTTTATAAATCAATCCCGTTTTTCTCTTAGCACAAAAAGCCTTTGAAAGGAAAAAAGAAACACTGCTGCTGCGTTCACCGCCAGCTGAAAAAGGAAGTGACAGAAAAGTTGAAGCAATGAAAAGATAATCCGTAGACAACGGCTTCCTAGAGTGCAACTTTGGATTATGAGAACACCGGCAGCTGCAGAGGCAGAGAAAGAGGACCTAAAACAAAGTCCCGTTTCCAGGCTCAAGGGGTTGCAAAGTACTGATGTACTGTCTGTCTGGTCGGCTTGCTTGTACAGACTCTTGCATATTTCACTGAACTGCAGGTAGTCTGACACTAACCTGCACAAGACATTTACAGGTAAACCCTTAGCTCAGGGGAAACATGCATGGATGCCTTCTCTGCAGAATGTGACAGATTCAGTTAATCTGATCTGTTATGTCACCCATAATGTACAGTGGTGTGAAAAACTGTTTGTCCCCTTCCTGATTTCTTATTCTTTTGCATGTTTGTCACACAAAATGTTTCTGATCATCAAACACATTTAACCATTAGTCAAAGATAACACAAGTAAACACAAAATGCAGTTTTGAAATGATGGTTTTTATTATTTAGGGAGAGAACAAAATCCAAACCTACATTGCCCTGTGTGAAAAAGTAATTGCCCCCCTTGTTAAAAAATAACCCAACTGTGGTGTTTCACACCTGAGTTCAATTTTTGTAGCCACCCCCAAGCCTGATTACTGCCACACCTGTTTCAATCAAGAAATCACTTAAATATGAGCTGCCTGACACAGAGAAGTAGACCAAAAGCTCCTCAAAATCTGGACATCATGCCAAGATCCAAAGAAATTCAAGAATAAAAGTAATTGAGATCAGTCTGGTAAAGGTTATAAAGCCATTTCTAAAGCTTTGGGACTCCAGCGAACCACAGTGAGAGCCATTATCCACAAATGGCAACAACATGGAACAGTGGTGAACCTTCCCAGGAGTGGGCGGCCGACCAAAATTACACCAAGAGCGCAGAGACAACTCATCCGAGAGGTCACAAAAGACCCCAGGACAACTTCTAAAGAACTGCAGGCCTCACTTGCCTCAATTAAGGTCAGTGTTCACGACTCCACCAGAAGAAAGAGACTGGGCAAAAATGGCCTGCATGGCAGATTTCCAAGATGCAAACCACTGTTAAGCAAAAAGAACATTAGGGCTCGTCTCAATTTTGCTAAGAAGCATCTCAATGATTGCCAAGACTTTTGGGGAAACACCTTGTGGACTGATGAGACAAAAGTTGAACTTTTTGGAAGGCAAATGTCCCGTTACATCTGGCGTAGAAGTAACACAGCATTTCAGACAAAGAACATCATACCAACAGGAAAATATGGTGGTGGTGGTATGATGGTCTGGGGTTGTTTTGCTGCTTCAGGAACTGGAAGGCTTGCTGTGATAAATGAAACCATGACTTCTACTGTCTACCAAAACATCCTGAAGGAGAATGTCCGGCCATCTGTCCGTCAACTAAAGCTGACGCAATCTTGGGTGCTGCAGCAGGACAATGACCCAAAACACACCAGCAAATTCACCTCTGAATGGCTGAAGAACAACAAAATGAAGACTTTGGAGTGACCTAGTCAAAGTCCTGACCTGAATCCTATTGAGATGCTATGGCATGACCTTCAAAAGGCGGTTCATGCTAGAAAGTGGAGATCCTTCCTGCCAACAGCCATTGTAAAATACAATAACTCTTTGATGACTTGATTATTATTATTATTATTCTGAGCTACTACAGCAATCAATTTCCCTCTGGGATTAATAAAGTATTTTTTAATTGAATTGAATTGAAAACCCTCAAATAAAGCTAAATTACAACAATTCTGCACAGATGAGTGGGCCAAAATTCCTCCAGAACACTGTAAAAGACTCGTAGCAAGTTATCGCAAACGCTTGATTGCAGTTATTGCTGCTAAGGGAGGCCCAACCTTTTATTAGGTTCAGGGGGCAATTACTTTTTCACACAGGGCAATGTAGGTTTGGATTTTGTTCTCTCCATAAATAATAAAAACAATCATTTCAAAACTGCATTTTGTGTTTACTTGTGTTATCTTTGACTAATGGTTAAATGTGTTTGATGATCAGAAACATTTTGTGTGACAAACATGCAAAAGAATAAGAAATCAGGAAGGGGGGCAAATAGTTTTTCACACCGCTGTACATGTCCATCTGGATTCACAGTAACACAACTCACCTCAGCAGAGCCAGACTATAACCTATACTAGTTTATAAGCCGCTAACACACTGGTGACACTCGGTGAGCTACGCGAGTTTGTGCCTGTGGGCTACAGTTCCAGAAACAAGTCAGTGGATGCAGTAGCACGGGGAAACAAATGTGCAGGAAGTCACGGTAATTAGATCCACAAAATTAGCGGCTAATATCCTGGATTTCAATTATGATGGTAGGCAGTTAAACACACTGCATTAAACACAGTTTGCCACATACGCATCAGCAAAAAGACCCATGCATGAAAACTAAGTACCCAGATTGGTGTTTCATGGCAGTTATGACACTGTTTAGCAAAAATCTAGAGTGGAAAAAGCTGCTATGTTCTTTGTTTATTAGTTATTACTGCTTTTGTGTAACGCTACTGCTGCAAAAACTGTAGTAGAACTAATTAATAATGATTAATGTCCAGATATTTTGCATTCTTCACATATTTCTTTGTCTGTTTAGGAACCTCATTGCCATAAACTGCAGCCCAGTATGAGATACTGGCTTAAATCTATAACTCAACCTGGCTCGATGCCTGGTTTTGGTTTCAGCTCTCTGATTGTACTGCAAGTTTACTTGTTTGGGACTAAAAACACTGAACAACCAGCAGCTAAGTGCCAAACTGCACAAATACACCAGCTGGAGAATGTAGCAGGTAAAAAAAAACAAACAAAAAAACATGAATTTCACTCAAAAAGCTGCGAAGATCAAGAACAAGAGTTGGCAGAGAGAATGTTGGAGTCATTCAATAAGCAGATAAATCAATTCTTTAACTGCATAACAGATTTTTAAGGATTAGATGGTATTGATAATCTGCCATAAGGGAGAGACTGTATTTAGAAAGAAAGACTGGGAACAGATAATGCTCAAGATGCGTTTCTACCCAGATCATTTAAGATGTGACACACTCTGAACCTGATCACTTCCTGCCCGATGATAATGTGAAAAAGCACATGTTTACTTGACCTCTAGCTTTAATTGGTTTCCATGACTTTATGTGAGATGACTGTTTACGCGTTAGCATCTACAGCAGCTGTTAGCATAAGGCAGCTAATGCTACGTCTGGTAATAATGCAGATGTCTCGTGTTACTATAAATAGCACGACATTATCACTTTTAGGCCTGTTTTTACACAAGTGAACAGCATTGTTGAACCGTTCAGTGTTTAGCACTTTAGCAACAAATAAAACTAGCTTAAAATTTACGTTTATAAATAGACGCACTGATCTGACAGATTATTTTACAGCTGAAAACACGGCTAATAATAAAACACTTTTTATTTCTGACAAACTTGAAAATTAAGATTCTGGAAGTAAAAACCTCAGAATAAAAAATCTGTTTATTGAATCCATACTCAGCAATGGTGAGTACACAGACCCCTGCGGAAATTCGACTCTTTAGTTTTAGATGTTGATCGCAGCTTAACCGCCCTTACCTTATATCAGCCAAATATGTAGATTTCATTGTAATATAAGAAAAAAAAGTGATATATGTTCTTATGTTTTATGATCTAAAATGCAACACCAGAGCTCGATGTTGGCAACTTAATGTTTTATAAGAAAAACATTACAGTATTAAAAAGAATAAAACACAATTTAGGGATATTGTCAAGCTAATTTAGACGTTAAATCTAACAGCAAAACTAATATTTTCAGCTGCAGTTTAACTCCTGTGTGAATTGTGCCTTCAGCTACTATAAACATGATGATATAAAACCGTTTGTATAACAGCTGCAGGGTTAAGTCAATTACAGCAATCCTTTTTTGTTTATATCCAATATCGCTGAATCTAATTTTGATTCAGCTAGATGTAACGCAGGCTGGAGGCTCTGAGGATTTATTTGGAGTTCGTGCAGGAGTGCAGAGAGCATTTAAGTCTGTCGATACGAGCAGGAAGGAGAGAACAAATGGCAGTGAGAGTGTACGAGTGGCTTCTGTGAGATCACACTCTGATTCTGAGAGTGATAATCAGCTCTCCTCTCGCAGCGGGAGTCGGAGAACAGTGTGCTTCATGCAGAAACTCTGTCCACACTGAGAAAACCACTCAGGAGAGCGAAACCTGTCCTCTCACTCCTGAACATCCTGAACGCTGGCCTTCATCTACGTCAGCTCTCATGAGGATTTAGACGTGTGATTCATTTTCATGGTTTATTTTTGAGCTTTATAGTTTGCAGCATATTGTGCCAATTATGCAGATTGTCATTTTTTATAGTACGTCAATCTCTATGTATTTATGCATAGTCCATAATAAAGCAGCAGAAAACATTCAGAAATTACCCTTTTTATGATTTTCTTGCACTAAATGATGCGTTTTATCTGTCCCCAAAACACACTGTAAAATCTGATTAGTTCAGCTTAGTTGAAAAAAACATGCACAATGATTGCACTGAAAATGATAAGAACACGGTTCTAGATATGATTATAAGTTGGGGCTAATGCAAAGTAGATTAAACTTAATTACAAGGTATAGTAACAAACTAGTACAAAGTACTTCAAAATGTGTTCACTTAACTAGATTTCAGAGTTGTACATACTTCAGCAGTAGTAACCCGTAAATAATTTTAAGTGTGTTGTACTAGTTTGTCTTTGTAACTTACACTTAAGTGTATTTTATTTCCTATGCATTAGTAGCCCCAACACCTAATTACCTAGAGCCGTGTACGTATTATTTTAAGTAGTAAAATAAGATAAATAAACATTTATAAATATAATAAACAGCATAGTACTTGCAAAACCATGAATTATATCAGTATCTTTTGAATCCGAGGAGCTCGAGTACAATTGGTGTCAGTTATGAACAGGATTTCCTCTGTTTTAGGGCAGCACCTTTTTTGAATACTCCAGTTTTCTTTGCAAGTGAAATTCTCTGTGCGGTGACTTATAAAACACGTCTTGAAAAATGAAAGAAAAGACAAAAAAAAATGTTTATCACAGTTTCTCAACAGCATTTTTTGGGCTGCACAAGTGAAAGCCTTTATGACACTGAGAAAAGAAGCATAAGGCGACAGATATTCTGCCCCCCAAATGCGCAAGACGGCATATTCTTTGCACCAAAGAATAAGTGTGATGTGTGAGCAGCGGGTGAGAAATGTGGGAAATAGGCGAGGAGACGGCGCTTTTTGTACTTACAGTGTTCTTCTGGCAAATTATCTCCTGAAAAAAAGAGCAGAGACAAATAGATTTAGAGATCGGACGAGAACATTTTCTCCCCGAAGGCAATTTGATGTTGAAGCAAACAACAACAAAAACCATAATCCTATTATCTGAATTTATTACATTACAAGCAGTTGTCAAGTTAAAAAGAGAATTTCTTCTCAATGACAAATTAAAGCAGAGAGATGAAGAATAGCAGCTTCTAGTCAAATATTCATAAAAGGACACATATTTACTTTTTTGAAGATAAAAATGTTCTTTTATTGATTCAAAACATGAAAGTTTTTGCATAACATCCCTTTCACAAAAATGTTTTTATTCTTGACGTTTTCAGTACCTTCCAGAATGAGCCGTTTCAGGGCTCTGTCACTGTAAGAAAATAAACTGGAGCAGATAAGCTCAGACATCTGGGAGGGGCTCGGAGTAGAGCCGCTGCACTCCCAGCCTGGAGAGGTAAGACGAGGTTCTGTGCAAATCTTTCCATTTGTGACATCACAAACAGGGAATTTTGAAACAACTCTTTTAAGGCACATAATCCCTAAAACCTAACAAAAAATTATCTTATGATTTTTTTTCATGTTTGGAGTGTTTATATAGGCAGTTAAAAAGGTAAATTTAGCATATTATATCCCGTTTAAAATTAGTATTCTTTTTTTCATTTGTCATTTTTATATTTAATCTTACTTATTTCTTTATCTTGTTATTTTTAATAAATATTTTTTTATTTCTTGTGATTTTTATCTTGAAAGGCAATAAAACCCTTCTTCTATATTCAGTTTAAAAATCCATTATTTACAATAGGAAAACATTTTTGAAAGAGAAAAAGAGACTTTGCAGTTTTGGCTTGCTTTTTCACCCCTTAAGCCTGATTCATGCTCCTCCGTCAGCTCCGCAAGGGACAGACACGCACGGATTGACGGAAGCGTTTTGCCCTCATACTTCTCCGTCTCCTGGGGAGTGTTGCAAAGCAATTCCCCAGCAGGACAACAGAGGGCGTAGCGCTGTTCTGTTGTATCCTTTCATGTATCGGTCCAAGATAGTGTGTTTATATTGTGTTTTTTGTATATAAGAGACTTTTTAACACGGACAAATTTGTCTCTCATCCTCCTCCACCTCTTCATGCATTCGCCACCTCTAAACCCACGTTTCCTGTCATTTCCGTCCACAAATAAAACGCTTGCTGCGCATCTTTTCACTCCTCCAGTCACGGGGAATTAAACGTTCATGTTTTTAGAGTTTTTTCGCGAGGTATTCTTCAAGCTTCTCCGTGTCTGCCATTAGTTATTCTCGGCTCTCTTTATGTTTTTGAGGGCGCAATGGCGGCAGTGTAGACGACAGCGGCGTCCTGACCAATCACAAGCTTGCGTTGTCCGTCTCGACTGACGGATGTTTCGAAAAGAGAGCTTGACTCCGTCCGTCCTTGCGGAGCTCTCCAGCAGGCCCGCAAGGATGGATGATGGCGTTGCGTGTCTCCGCACTGACACAGACGGAGAAGCATGACTCAGGCTTTAGTGTTAGTTTTAACTCACTGTTGTAAAAACGAAACTGAACCTCTCATCATTGCTGTGCGTTGGTGTTTTTAACACCTTAAAGTGACAGTGTGTATTTTTCCTGGCGATAGGGGGCAGTAGATACCTAAATCGTTGCAGGCAAGCAAGCAAGCCCATTAGGGTCAAAAGCCTGGGGAGTGCAAACTTAAGCAAAATGACAAACACATCAGACTCCCTTTCATCACTGGCACCAAGCGAAGAGGTAAATGTTATGATTGGTGAAATTTTGTTACAGTTTGTTACAAATCAGTAAATGCATTTAGTCCTCAAGGGCTCCCGTAGAAGGAAACATGGCATCTAATATGGCGTCGCCCAGAGACTTGGATCCGCTCCCGTGTATTTGAGACCTGATTTTTATGGTTATATGTTACAAAGCCACCAATATTTTTCAACAACTGGGCATCATTTAATTAATTTTCAACTGCATTTTGATTGATATTTACAGAGATCAATAGTAAAAACTACACATTGTCATTTTAATACAACGGCTGAAATGTCCCCTCAGCCTTCTTTAGTGTCTACAGGAGCGATTCATCACTAAATCTGACAAACATGCAGGAATCGTGTCTCTGAGCTTTAAAAATCAGAAAAATCCCGATGTGGACTCGTTAAGCTCTTATCGTGGTTGGATGCTTTTTATTTTTTATGCTTCATCAGATAAACGTTTTCTTTGTGTTACAGATATCCACCGCTGGGAAGTAAAACACAGTGGGACTTTTTCATTTGCAGCTCAAACCAGATGTTTTAAAAATAAAACAAAAGCTAAATTACTAAACAGTAAGAAAAAAAAAACTACAATGTTAAAAATATTTTTAAACACTTAGAACAGTGTTCTTCTATACGGAGAACGTTTAATCCTTCAGGAAAAATGCTCCCCTGAAATGCAGTGTTATCATGAGTACATCGAGTCGACAAAGCTCCTTTGATCTTGGTGTTCTGGTAAAAAAACCCTCTATTTTTTAAAGAAAACCTGCAGCCTAATAGAGAGCAGCGTTTCATTTCAGGTTTCCACCTTCCAGATAAGCCTAAACCACAGGAAGAGCAAATGATCCCGATTACTGAGAATCAATCTGTATTAGAGCCGTCTTGAGTAGTTTTAGGTCATCAAACCCAGATTCAATGGGATGGAGAGTGTTTCTTAAGTTTAAATGTTGTGTTAGGACACGCCTCTACAGGGAAGGTTTGCGTTATTGAAGGCTGACGCACACTTAAGAGTAAATAACCACCGGAAATGAGTTCTTACAGCCGCAGACTTCTTTTGCAGGACACTCCCACAGTCATACAGCATATTGACCTTTTGCACATGACGTCACGCCACTCATGTGATCGCCCCCTTCGCCATGTTAGACGGCAAAAGGACCATTTTCACCCGTAGAAACTCCAGTGAAGGTAGTCAAAACAAGCCGCAGTTGCAGAGAGAACGTAAGCTAACGTTGGTAAGCTAGTTAACATACCGCTCTCTATGAGCCCCCGCTAGATGCGCTACTTCTGATAACTGAACTGGGCAAAAACTAGTGGAAGGAATGCTGGTGGAGTTTTGTTTTTGTTTTGATCGCAAAAACAATTTCAGGCTCTACTTTTCCCTTTGTTTAGTAATCGTGTCGCTCACCGTTTACATGCTTTTGCCGTCCAGCATGGTGGACCCACGTGATTAGGTGACGTCGGTGCAAAGGGTCAATAGGGATTTCCTCATTATCCTTAGAGCCCATTCTGTTATCTGTGCAGGAACCGCTGAAAATGAAGCTGAAACGTCATGTTTCAGGTTACAATAGAAGGTAAATAAGGATTTTTCTGATTTTCACCCATTCTAACCCAGCTGCTGACCTCCCATCTCTAAACGCTCCATTAACCCATCTTCTTACACACATCGTTCATGCATTTGCACATGAAATTAAATTTCCATTAAGCCGACAGCCTAAATATAGTTTTTAATCAGCGCCTGTGTGGGGTGATTATCTGGATGATGTGGTCAGGACGGCTCTGTTCTGGCGGCTTACCTGCAGAGACTGAAGGGATTCAGAGTTAGTGTCACAGTACAGGATGATGTTGTTGGCCATGCTGAAGCTTTCTCTGACTCCCAGATGGTAGAAGAGCGAGGGCTGGCGGAAAGCATCCGTCATCTCCACCACAGCGATGTCTGAAGGTGAGAAACAGGTCCAGGTGTTAGGTCTGGAGCGGTTCTTCTGTATTTACACCATCATGGAGCTTTACTGTGATAAAAAAACTTGTTTTTGGATCATTATTGCTTGGATTCTGCAGCATTTGACTTATGGGCCTTTTGATTTTTGGGAGTTTTTGTCATCGTGCATGTGTCGTCAGCCGGCAAGTTTGCAAAACGTCAAGGTCAATTTTATTTATAGAACGCATTTACAGCAGCAAAGCTACACCCAAAGCGCTGTACAAGGTACAACAAATCAACAATAAAAACCTAAAATAAGATGAGCACACAACAGTCATAATTTATAATAAAAACTGTTAATAACTATTAAGATGCTCAAGTCAACCTGCATTAAAAGCCAAATCAAAAAAGTGTGTCATAAGAAGGGATTTAAAATGCTCTAGATTCTGTGTGGTCCTGATGTTGAGAGGTAGGCAGGCAAGGTGGGTTAAGTGTCTTGCCGAAGGACACAACGACAGCGACAAACTGAGCGGGGCTCGAACCTGCAACCTTCCGATTACGGGGCAAGCATTCAACTCCTGTGCCACCGTCTCCCCATATATTGACATCGGCAAATATTGGTTATCGGCCATAGCAGTGAACTTAACACATATCGGTATTGGCCCAAAAACACAGATCCAGCACACCGTCACCAAGCCCTCCCCTCTCACCTAAACAGACGGCAATGTGACTTAAACAAGATGCTGCAGTAAGGAGAAGTGGAAGAAAAAGTCTCCAAAAAAGGTTAAAGTGCTTCACCAGTGTGGCAACAAACAAACAACAGTGGTTTGGAACAGAGAATCGATAAAAACACGTCTGGTAATGCAACCAACTTGTTTTATCATAAAGTAATGGTTTAAGATGGTCAGGGATGCACAGAAAATATATTAGATATTTTTCAATATAGCTTTCAATAATTATTGATATCAATCAATATGATTTTTTTAATAAATACGCTTTTTTTCTATATCATCCAGCCCTACTCTGGAATAAAGAAAAACCCATTTGGCCCATTTAAGATGCTCACCGGATATCCATTAGGTACGAGACCATTTAGCAACAAAAGGAGAAAAAAGGTGGAAAAGTTTACTCTAGAGTTGTTTATCTCAGTGCTACCATTTAAAATGAACCAAATGCTCTGTGGGTGCAGCATTAACAGCTTCATAACTTTCATCAGGTGGATGAACACACTCCTAACATGCACTTAAAGCCTCTATCAGATGACTGATCAAAGCAAGTGCTCACAGGTTGAATGCATTTAACTGGGATCAGGGGAATTGAGAGCCTCAAGCCAGTCTCTCACTGGACCGTGACTGCTGGTGACCAATTTTCACCTGGAATGACACAAATTCTGGACTTAGGCAAGTCTAAATTTATCCTGGATTTATTTGTAATTCACTCACTTCACAAAATTGCCTGATCATTTGCACTTTGATTTACGGAAACCAACTTGACACACTTGACAACGAGGTGGAGAGTCAAAATAGCAGCAAGATATGCCAATTTCTATGTAGAACTGCACAGAATTTACATTTTTGTAAATGCAAGAACATTTCTAAATCCTTTTTTTCACAAGTGTCTTAAGTATTGACAGATTTGTTCTGTTTCCCATCTTTATATTCACACATTTAGTCGCCAACTCCTCCTAAAATGCTTTTAGACTGACCGAAAGTCAGTTGCGAAGGGTTGGAGACAGGTTCCAAACTCTGGTGTTAAGTATTTTGACATTAAATTTGCCTTAAAGAAGACATATTATGACTTTAAAAAATTGATAATCCTATAGTCTATACAAAACATCTTCATGAAGTTATCTGCACTAAATCCCTATCAAAGTGATTTCAGCACTTTTTTAGTACCTTCCAGAATGAGCCAGTTCAGGGCTCTCACTTTAAGAAAACAAGCTGGACTTGGCCATGCCCACCCATCCCCTGATTGGCTACAATGGAGGTGAGGAGCTTGGGTATCAGGTAGAGGCTTAGAGTAGCGCCACTGCTCCTCCAGCCTGGAAAGGAGGAGGTGGTGGTGGGGTCCCTGGTTTTTCAATCACACAAACCTTTTGAAACAACTTGGTTTAGACACATAATTCCTAAAACTAAACAGACATGAAATGGATGGAAGTTTTTTCATGTTTGGAGTGTTTATAGAGGCAGTGGAGACCTGCAAGGCAGCACAAAAGGATGCAAAAGTTAGTTTTGCATAATATATTGCATTTTCCAGCATGGTTAGGGTTAGGGCTTCCTCACACATACGTCTTCAGGGTCTTTGAGAGCTGGTGCCTACAACCAGCAGTCATTGGTGTGAAGTGGAGGACACACATCGGACAGGCCACCAGTCCATCACAATTTGTTTCCAACAACCGCGGCTCAATGACTGCATGTCAACACATCATGCAGCCAATCAGAGCCAAGCTTTGAAGAGTGACAAGGAGTCATGCAGCTTTGTAAACTTTTGAGAACATGTAAATTCAAGTAGGCAGCAGGTACTTGTCACTTGCCCCAGACGATGGATGAATTTCTCAACCGCCGCGTTCTCATGAGCTTTAAAAAGCAGATTCGATTTCCATTTGCATTAGTAGCTAAGTGGGCAGAGGATCGGATAAAAGGAGTTTCCAGCTCTGCAGCTCGGCGCGCTGATGTGGAATATTAAGAGGATCTCCAAACGAGCAGCATCTGAACACCAGGATGCCAGCTGTCTGAATACATTTGGTTGAACTTTCTGACGTGCAAGACGAAGAGAAGGAGTCCATCATAATCCACAACTCTGATGGGATTATGATTAACATCTCAGTGGAGGCGTAACGCTGACGACGTGATCTCTAGGCTGCATCAAAACATCAGATTTCACCAAACAAAAAATTTCCACATCTCGCCTTATCGTAATTCTGGGTGTACACATAAAAGCTTCCTCATCTCCACTAACCTGTGCTATGCCGACGAGGTGAAACAGAATGCCAGCAACCAGACAGCACATGTTGCCTGATGAATAAAAGATAAGCTTGTCTCACTTCTCCGCTGGCAGCCAACGCCATCAATATTACATCTGAGGGAGATTTCAATGCAAAGGAAAGGAGGCCGTTAAACCAGCAACAATATGATGGATAAAACACAACAGCCACTACTGGGGTGACTCTGCACAGACAAATGTTCTCTGTGGAGCTGAATGTGAAGAAGTAGTGCAACATTTATTTTTTTCATGCAAATAAATAAATAAATAAATAAAGGTGTGTGTTTACAGGAGAAGTGACACCTTCAGCCTTGGTCTAGATTTTTTAAAGATCATTTTTAAACAGTACAACCACAGGCTGCACTAACAGATATAAATGATTAAACTGTAGCAAAGTTTGGCCTACTATTGATTTTAAGTTGACACTTTTCCTATTTTATCTAAAAATGGAGACCTAAAACACATTATTTTTTCATTTTTCTGCTAAATAAGCATTAAATTATTAATAATTTTAAAAAAAACTAATACATGTGCTACATACAAACTAAAGCCTACAACATAATCCAGATTTTTTTCACAAGCTACTTGCACACGAGGATTTCTTCTTTCTGAGACTTTGCCAGAGGCATCAAAAAACACCTCGGAGAGTTCAGCCCTTTTATCTGATCCCAGCAGGGTTTCGGTTGAGATGTTTCTGCCCTTCAGCTGGTTCCTAATTCAGATTCACTGGCCATAGAGGAGGAGAATTTTTTTTAATATCCATCCCTAAAAGGTCGGAAACAGTTGAAATGCTACACCTGTCCAGATATTAGAAATCATTAACATTAACTTTAATAATGGGTCAGTCCTCAGCTAGTAATGGACCCAGAATCTCCCTGAGCTGAAACTGGAAACTAGCTGGAGACAAAAAAAATGTTGCAATACAAAATGCTTAAGCTTAATTGAAAAATGCACTCAACTGTACGTATTATTGATCACGTGAGAATTATTGATCACATGAGAAATCAAACATATTTGCAAATTTCATACAAAATCTCTTGCAATTTATTCACAAAATGTTTCAATTATGTGTGAATTTTTTTGCTGCTTTATTTTATTTGTAACCCAGCCTGTCCACTGGACGCCCAACTTTGGCTACTGAAAATGGAAATCTGCATGTGACTTTTATTTTGGAAGTTTCCAATTATTTTACACTGCTTTTGTGTTTGACTTCCTGTCTGGCCCGATCTGAACCGCAGAGTTTCCGGAAACAGCATCGTTTTGGTTTTTTAGATCCAAGTGATTCAGATTTTCTTCTATCAGATGACAGCTGCTCTATGCTTTAGGCTTCCAAAGGTTGCTGGAGCAAATATGTCAGGCTCCATCTGCACATGCATCTCCCATCTCAGGGCTGAATGACCTGACACACCACAGGTTCCCCCTCTCACGGCTCTGAGGCGGATTTCTTTTGCCTCTGACTTGCAGCAAAACCTTGAATTGCTTTAATATTCTGTACAGGATTAGTTGGCATTAGCTAAAAATGATCTTCCACATTTAAAACCAGAAAATAAGACACACTTCCTCTTCTCTGTAAGTCACTGATGAGTCCCTCAGTTTCACATTCTGTAAAACTCTGCTTCATCTTTTCAGATATTTTCCCCCACTTCTTTTAGGAGTGAGTGGGAGCTTCCATTCAGAGCTATAAACGGTCACGGAAATGAAGCTTTTCTAGATTAAACTGCTCAGGTCAACACAAAAGGAGACCGCACGATGAGCTATCCCAGTCACTAATTTATGCAAAGTTTAGGAGTGTGGGTGGACACCAGAGAACTTGGGAGGAGACTCCATGCAGAAACATCTGCACCGCTGAGGCAATGACACAAACCACATTGGCACCACAAAATCAGACAACTTTTTATCCATCCTGCTTTATTTTGGTGAAGAATGGGGGAGATGATTTCACGTGTTGGTATCTGTGCTCCCCAGGCCAAATGACCTCTTCTGTTTAGAAAATTTCATCACATGTTGGTGCTAAAAGCCCTTTCAACGACTTTATCGGCTGCAGTGTTTACTCCATCCACCCCAGAGCCAGTTGTGTAGGCCTGCATCTCTGATTGACTCAAGTATGACAGGTAAAGTAGGTAAACACAGCCTTTGTTACAATCAATTACATAATGGATACTCGTAAGATGTTGTTACCATGGAGACTGGGAGGAAACTGCTGTAAACGATGTTAGTGCACGAGCCCGAGTGCATTATTTTTCCCCAGGCTCTTGACCCAAAATGGAGACGGAACTACAGACTGGGATTAATGTCCCCCAAAACTCCACTGGAAATCATTTCCCACACTCATAAACCGCCTCCTTCCCCAAAAAGGAAACTTCAAGAGCTGCAAGTCTGCAGTCGGTGCCAAATTTCCAGAAACAAAAACAGTAGATGGCCTGAGACTTTGCACGTCGGTTACCAGATCCACAGGCTTCAGACCAAAACAATTAAACTAGCACCCGCAGGATTATTTTTAGTGTTTTATTTAAAAACCCACAAGAGTTTATTTGGTCTTTGAAAATGTAAGTTCTCAGCTTTAGACAGATGTTTAAAGCTTTATGATAAAACGTCTGTCCTGAAACTGTACTTGACAAATAAATGGCTGCAAGTCTCATTAGAAAAGTGTGTTACCCTACAAAACACACAATAGCTTATTATAGCTTCTAATTTAGCAGTTAAAATATGAAGTTCCTTTTCTTGCTAAAGTTTTAGCTGCTATGTGAGACTAAAGAGTTTCAAAATCCAAAAGGACAAAAAAACAACATTGTTTTTGTTGCTTTTCAAAATTTTCTCTTCCCCTTTGCCTTATTTTCTCACAGTAAACAGAAAGCAAAGTGAAACACAAATAATAAAAAGATTTAAAGTTGCCAAACTAAGTGGCAAATCTCTCAGAAAAAGCAAATCAAAACAGTAAAATCCTCACTTAACCATATAAAACATAAATAAAAGTCAAAACAGATCTTCCAGTGGAAGATTTGTGCCTGCAGATCCCTGAGGAGCATTTAGGAAATGCAAAGACAATAGGAATTTAAGAGTTTGGATGCCCAGCCCAGCAGAAATGTCAATGCAATCTTTATTTTTAGGTCCAAGTTTGTTGGAAAGAAATGTCTCAGAAAATGAAAATAAATAAAACACAGGATGAAGGAAACGAGACCAGACTCTGCCTCTCTTCTGCTCTGCTGGCAGACTTTTACCTCTGCTCCACTTTGGAGAGCCAGTGTGTGTGTGTGTGTGTGTGTGTGTGTGTGTGTGTGTGTGTGTGTGTGTGTGTGTGTGTGTGAAGAGGCAACAAAAACAACAGTACCTTGGCCCTGAGGGGGAAAATAACTGAGAACAGGCTGTGAATTCACCCATGCCTGACAAATACACTGGGAAAAACCTGCGCTGCTGCTGCCGGAGTCACTCCAACATGCCTGTTTGATGTACTTCCTGCTCACTTTTCAGGGAAACAAGATTCTGTATGAGGGAAGGAGTTTGTATCAATGTCACGTTAACAGTGTTTCAGCTTTATCTCAGTTCTCAGGAAAGGATCCAGGAACAGATACTGTTGTTTTCTTTGCAAACTGTTGCACCGAGGAAAGCTGCACAAAACAGAAACCAACATAAATAAACTCATGAGCAGTTGGACAGATAAGTTTTCCATCTGAAACGGCAAACATCAAACACCACTGGGCCTGATGAACATCTCCGACTCACTTCTTTGGCATTTCAGAACCAGCTCCTAGAAGCAAGGGCTTTATTTAGCACCAAATCCAGCTGACCCACTGTGTTGAAGCAAACACACAGATATGATGTTCTGACAGAAATCTGCACAGATTTCCTTTAATTTCTTATGTGCTCCTGGTGCCTTTCAAGCAGATCACAGAATACTTCTCACAAAACTGTCTGCTTGACCCATACCAATATGGATTCAAAAAGGGCCACTCCACTGAAACTGCTCTGTTAGCAGTGACGGAATCCTTAAAAGAAGCTAGTGACTGCCAAATCTTAAGTGCTTATCCTGCTCCACTTATCGGCTGCATTTGACACTGTCAACCATGGCTTCCTTTTGTCCACACTCTCTAGCATGGGCATCACAGAGAAAGCACACGCCTGGTTTGAATCGTACCTCACAGGATGATCATTCAGTATATCTTGGCTTGGACAATCCTCTACCGTGCACCATCTTGCCACAGGAGTCCCCCAGGGCTCTCTACTAGGACCTCTTCTCTTTGCCATATTCACCACCTCACTGGGTGAGATCATTCGATCACATGGCTTCTCCTACCACTGATATGCAGACGACACCCAGCTCTATCTGTCATTTCCACCGGACAACCACACTGTCTCTGCACGAATATCAAACTGTATCTCTGACATATCAAAATGGATGAAATCCCACCATCTCCACCTCAACCTCTCTAAAACTGAACTACTTGTCATCCCAGCAAAACCATCCATACAGCACATGTTGCACAACCAGTAGGCTTTGGTCACTGGACCTCAGGGACCTGCTGGGGGTGTAGGGACTAAGAAGATCACCAATGTAAGATGGTGCTTGTCCATGTAAGGCCCTATAGACCAGAACCAGGATCTTGAAATGAACCCTGAAGTTGACTGGCTGCCAGTGAAGCTGGAGGAGAAGCGGGGTGATGTGGGTGTGTTTGGGGGACTTGGTCAGAAGCCGAGCACAGGCATTCTGAACCACCTGTAGACGGTTCAGGGAGATTCTGCTCAGACACGTGAAAAGAGAGTTACAGTAGTCTAAGCGTGAGGAGATGAAGGTGTGGAGAACTGTCTCAAGTTCAGAGCAGGACAGAATGGGACTCAGCTTAGCAATGTTCCTGAGATGGAAGAAGGAAGAGCGAACAAGAGAACTGACATGAGAATCCAGGGTGAGAGCTGGGTCAAAGGTCACACCAAGATTCCTGACAGAAGGTTTGGTGTGAGAAGCAAGCTGACCAAGAGTGTCTTTGATTTTGGGAACCAGCTTGTCAACATGCCACCCAGCTCCTGGTGCAATCTACTGTCATCTCCCGCTTCGATTACTGCAATGCCCTTCTAACTGGTATTCCAGCCTGTACTGTGAGACCTCTTCAAATGGTCCAGAACGCAGCGGTGCGTCTGGTCTTCAATCAGCCAAAAAGAGCACGTCACCCCTCTGTTCATTGAGCTCCACAGGCTACCGCTAGCAGCACGCATCAAATTCAAATCGGCCCGGCCGCTCCGGTCATCACAGGATCGTCGGCTAGCAGTGCCTACACCACGCTCAGGACAATCCAGACCTCTTCTCATGCATCGTTCCACAAATGGGGAATGACCTAACAAGCACTACCTTTTCAATTTTCAAGAAACTCCTGAAGACCCTGCTCTTCAGAGAGCATCTTCTAAACTAGCACCCTCCCTGCTCCCGTCCCCCCTCTCTACTGTCCACTCCTTGTTCCCTCCTCTCCATGATTGATGTCAAGTTATTGTTACTGTTGTTTTTAGCCTCAAGGGCAACATGCCGATTATCACTTGTAAGTTGCTTTGGACAAAAGCGTCTGCTAAATACATGAACATAAACGTACTTTAGCAGCCAGCCATTTGGAAAACTAGCATTCCAGTAATCCTGTCTGCACAGGTAGAAGTGTGCCTCTGCAAAGCATTGTGCAAAAAGAGAAAGTTCTGCATACTTGGAGGAATTCCTCACGGTCATGTTTGTTTATGTACTTTCTCTTGGACTTTACACACAGAAGGCACAAAAAAACTTTTCTTGCTACAAGATCATAGTTTTCTTACAGAAACCTTAAAAACCCATTAATTTAATAGGTTTATTACTTTTCATATATATTGTTCGGCATTTTTCAATTAAATCTTGTAATTTGTATAGAAAAGCATTAAAGTTTAGAGTCAAATCAAATTTAAGTATTGCTCATGATATGCAAAGTTTTGATTGAGATGTCATTTAAGAGAGAAACCATGTTTATCTCTGCTCCAGTGTCAGAAGACACTTTATTTTGTTGGGTTTACTGAGGAGATGTTTCTTCTGGTAATTTATACTGAAGAGGTCTTTTGATAATTGCATTTTAAGAAAAATTACAAATGAACTATTAAAATAAAATGAAATATTCATTAAATTATTTCCTCATTTGAATTTCTATTACAAGTGTGTTTGACCGAGGCATACAGTATATATAAAATGTGAAGCAATTCTGTGAGATTCCAAATGAAACAATGAGGTCCGTTTCTATTATCGGAACGTTTGTGTAATTGTGGCAGGTGCCGGTGGGCTGCCTCTGTAGGACCTTTTTTGGGGCATTTCCAGGGACCGGCCAAGAACCTGAACTGGACTATGGATTTAGATAGGGCCCGGTAGAGTCGCTGGGCGGGACCTGTGGTTAACTCATGCTGATTGGTCGTAATGCAGTAATTATGGTGTACTTTAACAGAAATAAGCTTAATGTTTTAGATGCCCATTGATGCCTTTTGGTGCTGATCAATGACGTCATTTTCTGCAGCGATATGCTAACGTCTTAGCAAAGTCCTGTAAGGGCTGATTTTATATGGAGACACAATGGCCAAGAGGACCTGACCACCATATTTTCAAGGTCACCTTCACTCCTCCCAGAAATTTCCCAGAAATCCTGTTGTGGAAACACGTCTTTGGTTGGAAAAATGTCAGAAGGTCAGGTTCTGGTGCTCTGGAGTTAAATTTGAGCAAGTTGCAGGAGACGTTTAGACGTTCTAAGGCCTGACACTGGCACACTATACGGAGCATTCCACCAATCACAATCACTCTTAGTTAAGTGAAGCAGGCCAGGATGGTTCAACTTTATTATTTTTTTAAATCTGTTGGTTATTGGATGCACCAGTTACACCTTGCAGCATTTTGTAGCTATTTTGGTTTTTAATTGTGTCTTTTTACCTGGTTTTTATCACTTCCTTCCTTAATTACTTAGGATAGAGCTTTTATGTTCTCTTAGTCTGTTATTTTAGTATGAATCTTTTATGTTGGATTATTTATGCCTTTTATAACTTTTAGCTAATTCCACTGTTTTCTGCTATGTTTCGGAGCCTCTGGCTCTTGTTTGACAGCACGTTGGTTAGCTGCCATGCTAGTGCTTTATAAATCAATTGGTATGGTATAAACTTCGCTGCAGTCGGGTCGCGCCACACAAATAATAGTAGAGGGCGGTACTTCTGACCTGTCAGCCAATAGCTGATGACTTTGCTCCAGTTGATGGGGGAGTAACCCTTTACCTATTGGTTCAGCAAGGTGTCAATCAAAAGTTTGAAGCTAACAAAAGGATGCTAAAGAAGGTTGTCAAATATGCAACAAAGGGGGATTTTGAATGTTTTCAGCAGTAAATTATGTTGGCTTGTGAATATAAAACTTGTTGTGGATCATGTATTGGACTTCTAGGTGTAAAAAGACCATTCTTCTTGGAGATAACTCTATTCTGCCAAGTATACAAGGCTTTGAATAGTGAGTTGCACATTATTTAGAATTTTTGATTGGTACATATGATACATATTTCTGCCAGATTGTTACCAATTCACAGGTAACAATCTCTGTAGCTTCATGTTATTTAAAGAATCAGGTTAAAACAGCAAGGGTTTGCTCAATGTACCTTTACTACTTAGTGTTTACTTAAACAACTGGATTTATGTTAGCTAGATGATTTGTTACAAAGGTATTAAAATGCAGTAAGGAGTTGTGGGATTCAATTGGTTCTGTGCTTGCATGGCTGCCACTTGGATGCTTCTGGGTCATTTCACCCATCGGGAACCTTTCTGAGCAAATAATGACGTTTTAACCGGATCACAACAACAGAGAGGAAGAAGACACAATGAAAACAAAAGTATAAATCTGCTTTTAGGAAGTCTACTGGCACATACATTAGCATTTAACACAATGGGATGATGTATGTTCCAGTCATTCAATACAGCTCTAAAAACAACATTTCGTGCATTATCTGTGACTAAAAGCATCATGGATGCAAAAAATCTTAAATGTTAGAAATATGCTTTTGAATTTGGCAGGAGGCCATACAGAGGTTGATTTACTGATCCAGCTTCAGTCCAAAAGGGAAAATGAAAGCATTTTTTTTACACACATTAAGTCATTATTTTTCTCTGTACCTTATCTTTATGCAAGAACCACCCGTGCAGGTTGTCATCACTGCTCTGCTCTCTGTGACCTTTGCGGTGTGTGAAGCAGACTCACGACACACGAACAAATCAGACAAAAGCTGCAAATTGTGTGCGAGAAACACCCTTAGGGGGAAAGAACGACAAACACACCTTTGTTGGGCTACAGTCAGATACGCGAGTGTGCTGTATGAACCTGCAGCGTGCAGCTGTGTTTGTCAGGCGAGAAAGAGTCATTTACTAAAATAGTCCCACAGATCCTAAAAGTTTTTAGCTCTTCAAGATGCTAGAGCTGTTTTGAGTCAGCTACCTATTGCTCATTCGCCACCAGTTTTCTAAAGAATCCCACAATCCACCCCTGCTGCAGCTCACTTCGCAGGAAGTCTGACGAGTCCTGAAAGGGACCTTTGATCTACAACTTCACCACCACCAGTCAGTTTTGGCAATAATTTTTCCATTTAGAGAGGCATTCTGGCCCTTTTTGAAACTTGTTTTGGTTTAAAAGTCAAATCTTCCTGAACGTGTTTCATTAAATAAATGTGAGTCCATTTGTATCACACAGTTAATTAATTCTGTGGTTATTTGCAAGAGTAAATATCACCAGAACGTCCAGCATGCAGGCATCAACACATCAGCAGGAATTTATTCATATTTCTCCAAAATTAAGCAGTTTGATGCAAAACCACTTGCAGTTTAAAGGTTATTAAAGGTGTGGGTGAATTATTTATTCAATAATACATTTACAGTGGTGTCTAGTAGGAATAAAAGCCTTGAAAGTCATTCTGGGGGGGGGGGGGGGGGGGGGGGGGGGGATACTGATGCCCCATTTCCAGGAACTAGCAGTGACCCACATTACAGATGAGCTTCAGACGGCAGAGTTTGAAGTCTTATTTTCTGATATTCTGACATCTCGCCTCAGATTGGCTAACAGCAACACGACCCTACCACTGACTCGGTTCGCTCGGCAATGTTGATGTTTTATCTCCACAAATAATACAAGCCTGGAGGAGTTCTGCTGTGTGGTTGGGTTGCTAATGCTAACAATTAGCTTCCATTAGCCAAGAAGTTCTCTGCCATTTCCTAGACGCTAAACCAACAACGGCCTTACCCGCTGTGAGTGATTTAGGTGAGTCCATGAATGTTAAGTGACAGTGTGACGTAGATCTGTCAGGATTTTCTAATCCTAGAGTTTCACCGTCTGTTTTCTATCAGAAGCTAATGCAGGAGATAGGTGTAGGAGACTATTTTCATCTTCAGCCTGCATGAAAACAGTGTGACTCATAATCACAAATAATAATTAAAAAAGGGTCTTCAGTGTTTTGCACCTTTAAATAAATGGCTGCAAAGCTGCATATAGGCTAGCCTTTGGCGCAGGGGCAATCATGGCCCTGGAGGGCTGCTGTCCAGCATGTTTTAGTTGTTTTTCTGCTCCAACATGCCAGAATCCTGGATGAATCACTTGTTCAGCAGCTCACCAGGCTCTGCAGCTGCCTGTTAATCACCAGCAGAGTCAAACAAGGTGTGTAAGCACAGTAACAGCTAAAACCTGCTGGACAGCGGCCCCCAGGACCAGGACTGCCCACCCTTGCTTTAGCATGTCAGTTTTGGGAAAACCATTTCTCCCAACTGAGGCCGTTAAGGAAGTGATCTACAGAAATGTAATTTTTCTCAAAGTTTGATCAAAGTATTTTGACTTACGACAACAACGAAGTATGACAACAGCATCATTGTTGTTTTTGACCTTTTAAAAGATGGAACATTAACTGTTGATGAGCCGGACTTTTGTTAGTGGTGCTGTGCAACAAACAGTTTCATTTTCCACTTACATTCTTGTTCTTTGAGCTTCCTCAACCAGCTTTCATTACCAACGACTGTAATTATTTTTACAAGCATCTTATTTATGAATCCCTGGAAACTTTTTTTGCCTCATGGATACCCTTTATTGCCCTCCTCTGTTGAACAAGGTTGAGTTTCTTCTCAAACAAAGAACAAAACCAGAAGATGCAACTCTGCTTCACGGTGGAGCTCATGTATTTATTAATTTTTATTTATCGTGCGTGTTTTGGACGTTTGATAAACCCAGAAGCTATAACTGGAATGTGATTTTATGATGAAAAGACAGATGCTCCAGTGCAAAAGGCTGCAAAAGACAACATCTACCTGATCAGCTAAGCAAGCGAACAAGTGCTCCAGCACTAGTAGTTCAGACACTCATCCCAACGCATAAATTAGAGACTGTTGTCAGCTTGTGATTTGGCTCCACAACTTCCATCCCTTAAAAAAGTATCAGCATGACTAAAATCCACATGCCTTCAGCCCACTCCTCCTCTGAGGTAGAACTCTCCAGATGCCCGGGAGTGCCTCGCGGGCCAAATCTTTCTGACCTTGTGCTCTCTAACCTCTGAAATGCAGCCAAGCATGCAGAGTAAACAGGAGGAGGGATAAACAACTTAGCTGATGGGATTTTGGAGCAACGTGGCCTCACAGTTGGGGAATCACCAGCAGATGTCTGTACTTAACGCTCTGCTTGACGAGAAGCTGTTCGCCAACACCCAGCGGGGTCAACAGAGGGCGCAGGAGGATCTGGTCCACCGAGGAGGAATTACATCTGCACTCTGTGCAGCTGAACGCTTTCCCAGGACGCCATACCTGTGTCTCTAAAAAGCTGGAACCAGAAAGCTTTCAGAAGTCACTAAACTCTTAATATTCAGCCTGTTACAGATCATTTCCAGATAAATAAAGCGTTCTAAAATTATGACCAAATGAGCTGCAAAAACAGGATGCAGCCCAACTGTGCACGCGTTTTGTCTAGACGATGAAAACAGCACTTTAAATGAATCACTGGATTAAATATTCATTGTTTATTAATAAATGTCATTGCTGGTAGCACTTAGCTTAGCAACAATTATAAAACATGATAGAGAAATGTAATTCCTAACATTAAGAGCACATTCCAGTTCCAACTAGTTATTTTTTTCTCATGATCCTTCATTTTGATCAAGCTTAAAGGTGCGACTGAAAAAACATTTTAATGATTATTTCTGATTATAATGGGTCACTCTGAGTTGTTCTTGCAGGCTCAACATGAAAACAATATCCTACACCTATCTCCTGCGTTAGCTTCTGATAGAAAACAGACGGTGAAACTCCAGGATTTGAAAATCCTCACACTGTGAATTTGCATTCATGGCCTCGCCCATCTTGGCTCACGCCTGCCCACTGGAAGGCTCTTATTGTCATTGAGTAGAGAGAGAGTGAAGAGTGTGTTGGTGACTTTGCAACAAGGCTGAATGCATTCTGTTAGCCAACCAGAAGCAAGGTGTGTGCATATCGTTAATAATAATGAGCAATCCTTCTGCTTTCAGCCCACATCTGCACCAGCAAACTTCTACATCCCAGGAGCATCACAGATTTTTTTTAAATTACTCATAAGGCATCGATTTACACTAGAGAACACTGCAAATGTATTGAATAAACGAGTAAACCACACACTTAACAAGCGGAGTAGGAGGGACTCTACATCAACAAAAAATGGTTGTGCTAGTTTGCAAAACACATGCTAACTAAACTTATCAGCATGCATGCACGGTACATGCAAATCAGCTGGAGCACTGCAAAAGGTCACAGTAAATAAAAACACAGATCCCACTGTAAATATTCTATACACAGCCAGGTAACGCCTAATCACCACAAATCAAGCAAGGTGATGCAAAAGACAAAGACGGCAACGGCGTCTCCAAGGAAACTGAAACTCGACGTGATAAACGAAATCTTCATAAACAACTTGTTTTGAGCTTAAAAGAAGACCCAGATAAAAGACTGTAGCACACTTTCATTTAAATCTATAATATACAAAGTCTACATAATAAAAAAAAGCTTCATTAATGGTTTAGACCTGCAGAGTTTGCAGAAATATGATAATCCTTTTGGAGCTGCACCAAATGTGCACAAGTCACTGACAAATCTTTGCAAATAACCACGAGATGCAAAATTGATCCAACGAGCAGTCGGCTTGTCGCTTTGGTCAGAATTAAAAGCATCTGCAGCAGGTGAGGTAATAACTGCTCTTCACTTTTCCTCAAAAGATCACAAAATTCTTTAACCAACTAGGCAAGTTGATTAACCGATGCAACAAAAATACAAATCTGCTTCACAAGATGCTTGTTTATCAGCACCAGGTGATGTTTCAGGCTCTTCCTCAGAAAAAAGTAACCCTGCAAGGCACCATCTTGAATCATATGACGGTTGTGTAAAAATAAACTAATCGGAAAAGCGTCAGAATCTGCAGAAAAACTCAGAAAATCCCTGAATATGGGTTTAGCAGCAGGGACACGCATATAAATAGAACCGCATGTCCAAGGATTGCTGCATAAATCTCTAATTATATAAATCTGAGTAGAAAATTGTCTCACTGCAGTAAGCCAGCGAGTTGACGACAAGTAAAAGATGTAGATAAGAATAAAGTCCTCAGATATGTCAAATGTTTTGTTTTTCTTTTGGAGAACAGAACAAAGAAACGTGTGCATAAAACTGAAACATGAATGAACTGACTAAGACGATGGAGTCAAACTTTTGCTTCTTTATCTTGTTTTTTTTTATGGATCCGAGCCTGAAGACTTGTCCTTTTTTGTGCGCAGCATCATGTGAGGAGGCTGTTGGAGGACAACATGGAACGCCCTCTATTAGAATGTGTCAGAAGTCACAGCTCGTCCTCGGAGCTCATTGTTCTGTGCCCTCTCGTGCACATTTGCGTAGGAAAACGGATGAAGAAGTACAGCTAAAAGCAACTTTTCCGGGAAAATGCCTCGGCCCTCCCCGGTGCACCGGGAGTTCTGTAGTTCTGAGAAAGATGACAAAAGAACACGGGGAACTTATTGCACCTGGAACAGCAAGAAGCAACAAGCCCGTCAACTCGAAAAAGTAGCTAAATTTTTACGTTTCCTGCTATTCCTGCGTGAATCTCACCAGGATACAGAAACGAGCCTAGAACCTAAAAACAGCTTTAATTTACATGAAAGGGAACATTCATATTTACACCTTTTTCCTCTCTAAACACAGTTTTTTTTTAAATGGCACCAGCTTTAATTTATCTCTTGCATCTGCTCAGTTTTGACATTTAAAATGTCATTTACACCGAGGGGAACGCCGCCGCTACTTTATGACTCAAAAACAATAGTTTGTTTTAAAACTATCTAAAGAATTATTAGCCAAGCTCGCTGCAATAAAAAGTGTTTTTAATTGTGGCTTCATAATCAACACCCCAACATTATACCGCCCTGTTCTTCTTCTGCTGTGAATAATGCAGAAACACATAAGAGAACTAGACATGCATGTTTCCAATAAGCAGCTGTTATTCTATTTTTGCTGATTAAAAAAAATGTGCACATTTAAATATGGAAAAATCCCACAAGAATAGTGGAATTTATAAGAAAGAATGAGTCAATAAAGACCTATATGACTTTGAAAGTATAAATTATCCACTTATCATTTCTCCACACTTACAGGCTTATGTCATTATTGACGTTTGGATTTTCTGCTGACTGGAAGCCAGTTAGTTAATTTATCTTGAGAAATCAATTAAATTTTTTTACTGAGTCTCTAACAGCAAATCTTCCATTTTTGCATCATTCTTGGATACATTTAGCCAAACTGAAATAAATAAATGACTCAAGTGATTATTTTCTACCTCTTCAAAAGAAGAATCCTCAGATTTGTTGTAATTGTTCCAGGTAGGTGATTGCAATATTGGTCAACTGTTGCAGCAGTTGTGGCATTTCCCATCCTTAACAGACTTAATGGATTCATATATTTTGTTTTTAGAATAAAATAAATATCAGATTTTCCCCCTTTTGCCCTTCAGATAAAACTCCTGTAAGGGGAATTCTGTTGTAGGGAGAGGAGTTAAGCGTGTTTAGGCTGGGTTAGATAAAACTTCTGTTTTCTGGAATATTGAATGTGTTACTTTAATAGGATGTGTGGGTCGGAGCATTGGTTTTATCCTGGCTGTCTGCAGAAGGACCCTTGATTTTACGATGAACAACCGAGTCTGCAACGCTTTAGCATTTTATAATGCATCAGCTGCAGAGCCCCAAACTACAAATATATAAGCAAAAATACAATTAAATGCATGTATTGCATTGCAGTTGATAAAATGTTTATCAGATCATCTCTGGACTTCAGTTGAAAGTGACCCTGTGGATCTCTGAAGAAATAAAACCTCCACTTTTGTAAATGAAACAGGAAAAAACAGCCCTGAATGTTCATGTCTTCTGTTTGAGCTTAGACGACTTGCAAGCTTCATGTCCAGACATGCCGATCTGGGTGTGCGTGCGCGAGACGAACCCAGAGCAACGTGATTTACTGGAGATGAGGTGAGCACAGAGGAGATGTGACCTCAGACCCGTGCGTGACTGGAGGCCTTTAGGGACCCACAAATTTTGACTCACCTGCGTTGTAGAACCGGTCTAAAACTGTGGTCTCCCCAAAGTCCAGCCTCCCAAAGTTGACAGTGTCCAGTTTGCTGCCCACCCGGTCGCACGCGTCCTTCAGACACTGCAGGGCCATGCTCTCCGCGTTGTTCTGCGGGCTCGCCTCGCCGTTCACCACGTAAGCCACCGTCACCGGTCTGCTTTTACCGGGCTTACAGGTGGACAGCAACCCCCCGCCCTCCATTAGCTCATCCCCGGAGGTGGGACTGACCCTGCTGCCTGGGAGCAGCGGGTCCTGCCAGAAAGTCCCGGCTGCTGGGATCCCGGGAGCGCCGCCGCCTCCTCCAGCGCCGGTGCTGCTGGGATGTTCCCCGCTGACGGTCTCTCTGCCGGAACAAAAGCTGGGAACCGGGAATGAGATTCCGTCCTGGTCTAGATTCATCTCGTTTCAAGTGTCAGTTAAAGAGTTGATCGCAGTGAGCGGCTCCTCCAGCAGTCCTCCATGGAGAGGCGGCGTTACGCACGGAGCTTCTGCGCAAACACGACATGCGACTGAGCGTTTCCACGCGGGTAAACAGCCTGCTAGAGGCGGCAGGGGCGCAGCTCCGCGTCAGGCTGCATGTTTCTGTTTGATGACGCCGAAAATCAACCGAAGTCAGTCACAACAACAAAGCGAAGGAGGAGAGGAAAGCGCAGCGAAATCCGCGCCACATTCCGCCTCAGCTCGACAGATTCCTGCGCTCCTCTCTCCCACAGCACTTCTCAAAGTTAGGCAGCGGAGCAGCAACGCCCACAGGAATCACCAACGTCACAGCGAGTCGAAGTTGGAGCTGCGCTACGTCATCTTTTATAAGAGACAGAGAGAGCGTGCGCATGCACTGACAGGCGCCTCGAATTTGCGGGCACACCCTGCCCGTTTCTGCTGTTATCTCTCCGAGCAGACCCACGCACTGGGCGGGCAGACAGCTGTAGGAGCTGGGTGGAGGCTCGAAGCTGCTTCAGGACACCAGAACAAGCGCACCTTCTAAAACCCATCAAGTTTCACACCAGAGCTTCATGAAAATGTCATTTAACATTCTCCCTCTCCTGATAATAACTTTTTGCTTTCCTTGACGTTGGATGTGCTACTACTAGTTTATCCGTTTAATTATAGATCCACTAGGATACATACAATAAAGTTTATCTCTCACCAAATAGAATATTTACTAAGACATCACAATATAACTATAGACACATTACTTTGTGTGTGTGTGTGTGTGTGTGTGTGTGCGTGCGTGCGTGTGTGTGTGTGTGTGTGTGTGTGTGTGTGTGTGTGTGTGTGCGTGTGTGTGTGTGTGTGTGTGTGTGTGTGTGTGTGTGTGTGTGTGTGTGTGTGTGTGTGTGTGACTGCTCTATCTTCTCGATCCCCAGTGAGTCATAGAGGATGGCTGCTTATACTGAGCCAGGATTCTCTGAAGGTTTCTTCCTGTTAAAAGGGAGTTTTCCTCTCCACTGTTGCTGCATGCTTGCTTAGAGGATTGCTGTATAGTCACTGACACTAGTCAGTGACTTGATGCAATTTTCTGGGTTCCTTATATAGGAAACATTATTTCTGATTGGCTTAATGAACTGACCTGAATTGGAATGTTTATTATGTGAAGTGCCATGAGACGACTCTTGTCGTGATTTGGCGCTATATAAATAAAATTGAATTGAATTGAACTGAAAATAAATCTAGTCCCTTACTGTTTTCCCCCCCTCCGTTTGAAACTTTCTCTGTTGTTGCACAGCAACGTAATGCCATCGCCCAGGCCCTATTCCAGGCAGGAAGCCCATTATCAGTTCCGGCTCGTGTGTAAAACCTGTAGAGCAACTGGTTGAAACAAACACCGAATTTTCCTTTGTGGAGTGACGTCATGGTCCCCGCACAGAAGCGTCGTGCTTCAACCTTTTCCTGTCTAAGGTCGCCCTCTTGTGGTCACAATCTGACTTTACACAGAAAGATGGTCAGTTTGCGCAAAGTCCTGAATCTAGGAGTGATGAGATGAAACGTAATTAATAACTAAATCCCTCTTTGCCAGGAACTCCATTCTAATGCAGCCATTGATGAAGACATTTATGACAGTTTGGTTGAGTTTTTGTGACAGTTATTCTGAAATTATAGCTTCAGGTCATACCAAAGACTTTGAACTGGGGGTTCAACTACCAAATGGTTCCCGAGCGTGGCTGTGTCTGCAGCTCACTGCTTCCCCAGAGAACGGGTCGAATGCAGAGAACAAAATTTCACACACCAGTGGGACTTCAACGATTGTTTTTCAGTTTTATTTCTATTCTAGAAATAATTTCAAGACTCGCTGTGTAGCTACTGGGGACGGACACCGGGGTGCCTACCCTAACTTTGTGAAACACTGCTTTAGAAAGTCCAGCAGGACTATTGCAACCATCTCCTGAAGATCATTCCATGTTGAGATCAGGAAGCCATCTGTTCTGAGCTTGTTCAGGGATGTCAGCAAGAAGGTGTGCATCTGCCTGAAGAAAAACAGCAAAGATGCCACCTTTCTCCAAGAAAAACTTCAACAAGTGGATTTTCCACTCAAGACCCACAGATTTACCTTTTGAGGACTGGAGGAAAGTAATTTTGTCTATTAAATTTCCTTTTGATGGGAAAAATTATTGTCTGGAGACCCATTCTATTCAGCCAGGGGGGTGGACCCACTCACATTTAAGCTTCAGCCTTAAATAAAAATGTGATTTTAAACATCCTCCCTGAGGAACTCCTCACCTAAGGACAGCTGGAGCACCTGGTCATCAGGCCAAGTTCAGAATCGAGGGGCTTTGTGAACAAAACATTCAAACGTTAGGCCCAGGAAACCCTGCAGAGCTTAATTATAACAACTATTTGTGGTCATTTGTTATGAGGCGGGTGGACAGAAAAAACACTAATTCTAACAAAATCCAACCACTGGATATGCAAGTGGCATGCAGCAGTCTATAAACATGGGCTGGCCCTCCCTTGACACCCGGAGACTCCATCACTGGCTTATTTTTGTCTACAAGGCAAGACACCTCTCTATCTGTCCTCGTTTCTTCACCTCGCCTATAATAAAAATAACGCTAGGTCTAGTGATACAGCTCATCATTTCCAACACCTCAGTCGTTGAAATCCTTCCACTTTGCAGCAGCATATGACAGGAACAATTTACAAAACATCTTTAGATCTAAACTTCTCCAGATTATAGCTGACTGCTGCTCTTGTTGATCACCCAGATCACACTTATTTACATACACTCACACACACATTCAGGTCACTGTATGATGTAATGATTCTCCTGCATGCATGTGTACATGTTCTTTTATTTTTCAGACCCAGATTCAAATTTTTCTAATGCCTGTTGATAACCTATTATGTCTGATCTGTTATTTTTTGTTGTAGTAGCATTTATATTATTATTATTTATTTTTTTATTTTTATTTATTTTTTTTGTACTTCCTCCCAAGACCTCAGGTCATGTTTGTAAATGAGAACATGTTCTCAGACATCTCACCTGGTAAAATAAAGGTTAAAAAAAAGGCCGGCTGTAGCTCTAATGCTGATTGATAGCATGCCAGCGTGAACTTAAAGGTTCTAAAAAAGAAAATCAACGCAAAATATTCATGCTCTGCATGAACTTCATCTAATTTTCATTAAAAGTCTTTGAAACTGGGGGTTCAACCACCAAATTGTTCTCATGCAATACTCATATACGAACCCGCAGTTCCCCTTTGCTACCACTAGATGTCTCACAATGACCATCAGAGGATTTTCTAAGTGCAGTCTGCGGTTTAACTGCCTCCAAACCCAATAAAAACACACTGCTGATGTTTCTTCAAACATTGATTTTCTCATTTAGCAGAAAAATTACTGAAAATTACTCAAAAAATTTAGACACCACTGTATTCCCTCTTAGAATAAAAACAGCTTTTGTGACCTCTGACCTTATGCTTATTGAATATGTCATGCTTTGAAAGTGTTTATTTTTTGTTTATTATGTGTTTGCTTTCATTCTTTTTAATTTTTAATTGATGCATGCAAACATGATACATCTGAGCCCAAAATAAGGTATGGACTACAGTTAATGTCACGATGGGGGATCATTAGCAATTACTGTAATATTAAATTAGCAAAAATATATAAAAATGCATACAAATGTTTGTTGTGGTCAGCATTCAGCAGATAAGCCTCATGCAGTCAGTTCCCCTGAAGTTGTAACCCAGAGATCCTCAAACAGATCAGTTGATTATAAATACTGTAGTATTGTGTCTGAAACCAAAGTCTTGTCTAAAAAGCTTAACAAATATCCATTTGTTAAACAGAACCCTAAATTAGGTTTATTCATTTTCTACATGCATTTACAATTTACTTCAACTTGTTTTAGCCAGTCATGCAGAAAGACTGCAGCCAGGATTCAAACCTGCAACCTTCCTGCTGCGAGGCAACAGTGTTTCCAACTGCACCACCATACTGACTTTTTCTCTTTAAACTGGTAAATTAAAAAGTCTGGGTTTATTTATACTGCTTAACGTGAGCTTACCGTTAACTCATACGCCAATGACATCATGTCCTTCACATGGATGAGAACAGAGACGGTCCAAGTGGGGGCCCTAAGCAGATTTTACTGTAGCCCCCCCCCCCCCCCCCCCCCAACATGGCAACACCAGACGATTCATCACCCCTAGGCTAAGTGTGTAACACACCTGCACACACACACACACATACGTAACAAGCTTACATCACACCGGTGTTATTATGGCTATTGGGATTAACTTTACAAGAGCAGGAAACCAACAAAAACACTGATTATGGTGTATTAATTCAGCTATTTAAAAGTAACATCAACAGACAAACACTTAATTTACAGTAAACAAGTGAAGTTTACTATCTTTTGTTTGTAAATTTTTAAACAGTTGTCTAAAATGGGCTAAAAGTGCAATCACTACCAAACAAAACCAAAGGACATTATAGAAAATAACAGTAATTTTTTTTATTTGTAATGTCATTTATTTAGTATTATGTAAAGTTATTGAAGTACCACTCAGTTGTTTTTTAAACATTAAGCTAGAATGTTAACATTGATCTCAGTGATTGTTGGGTTTAGAAACTTGACTGGTTTCATATTTGACACGACTCTGCAGCCCTCTGCTGACCAGATACTGCACTTAACAGTTATGTGGAGCGGGTAGGTGTCCTAGGAGGCGCTCTTATACCTGCATTACAGCTGATAGCTATTTTCTGTGCAGTTAGTTTTTCAGTTTGCTTATCTCAATGAAAAGCACAACAAGAAAAAAAAGAAGTTTGCTTTTTCTGTTGGCATCATGGTGGAACCTGGAAGTAAAAGTAAGAAATTCGTTGGAGGTGAAGCAACGAGCTAAACCGGAGTGAACATCAGCGTGACTTACACTAGCTTGAGGGGGCTGAAAAAGACTATGAAATCAAAGGCTGATTGTGACCTGGCTTTGTTGCTACTGGACTTGTAAATATTAATATTGTTTGTCCAACAATGAGGATATTTTTGATTTGTGACTTATTTAGTAAGACTTCCCAACAAACATTGGTCCGACGCCGGCGTGGTGTCCACGTCCAAAAATGGTCGCGGTAGGACGGCCCGAATTTGTAAAAAAAATATATCAGAACATGTCTTAAAAATCCATTCAGATACATTTGTACATGCCTACAGTTATATGTATAATTGTTATTTTTACAATTAATTACGTGTAGTTCAACATAGCATCCCAGCGAATATTGGTCCAGCGGTGAAGTGGTGTCCACGGTCAAAAATGGTCGCAGTAGGATGGTCCAAATAAAAAAAAAAACAAATAATTAACATAACATTTCTGTCTTTTTCAGTAAGTCAAATGGATTTTTGACATCACTGGGATCCAGTGTTGGGAGTAACGCAGTACAAAAGTAATTAATTACTGTAATGCATTGCTTTTTGCTGTAGTTTGGTAATGTAAGGCATTACAGGGAAAGAAAATGGTAATATTTACTCTGTATAATTGTCAGTAATGCGGTAATTACAATGCATTTTTAAACCCAGAATCAAGATGTGGGTTTCCTAAAAATTCAAATTGTGGGAAGCCTGAAAAAAAGATCCAGTATCCACATATATTACGTCATTTATGGACTCAGCTTTGCGGGCGAGCAGAGAGGACGCAGCGGTAATGGCTCAAATACTCCAGCTGCATCCTGCGCGTGGCCGCTGTTATATTCACAAAATCGCTCCACCAAAACAAAGTAATTCGTTTGCGATCATTTATATCAGGCCATATTCTCTGGTACTTCATGTACTTTTCAGCTGAGTTCATAATCTGTGCCCCAGTGATTTCAAGTCATTGCAGCTGGTTCGGTAGATGCCTTTGGCTGATTAGTTAGAAAGTAGGAAATCTAGGAAACAGTTTTTTGGAAGACGGAGAAAACATGCAGCATGCAGGAAGGTTAGAGAGAGAATGGGCAGGAAATTATTCAAAGAAAATCAAGAAAACAAAACAAAGAGCTTAAAAAGAAAAAAAGTAGGTAGATTTATCCCCAAGACTCATTTTTACCAGTGAAAAGCAATAATATATAAGCATTTTATTTTTATACATGTGATAGAATCAGATCACCCCAGAAGTCAGTCCCACATCCAGGGCCGTATCAAGGCATTTGGGGGGCTCTAATTGAAAGTCACAAACACACTCGAGAGTACTAAGATAGCACAAGTTCCTGCAATATTTGTGTGGGGTAATTGTTGAGATCCCAAAAACTAGTTTTCTTGTCCGGGGATTGGACCGCCAAGGCTCCCGCCTTGGTCTGCCACCCGATTCGCATTGCACCGGACCCTTCATGTTCCTCCTGCGGGTGGTGGGTCCACAGTTGGACGAGCCCATGTATCCGGTTCGGGCTGGGCCCGGCCGGGCCCCCTGGGCGAAAGCCCGGCCACCAGGCGCTCGCTCACGGGCCCCAACCCCAGGCCTGGCTCCAGGGTGGGACCCCGGTAACCCTCCGGGCCGGGTACTCCGACTCTTCGTTTTAACCGCCATGAAAGATCCTTCGATCAGCACCTCCAAATCTGAGACCATGGTTCTCGACCGGAAAAGGGTGGCTTGCCACCTCCGGGTCGGGGGAGAGGTCCTACCTCAAGTGGAGGAGTTTAAGTATCTCGGGGTCTTGTTCACGAGTGAGGGTAGGAGGGATCGGGAGATCGACAGGCGGATTGGTTCGGCGTCTGCAGTGATGCGGACGCTGAGCCGATCTGTCGTGGGGAAGAGGGAGCTGAGCCAGAAAGCCAGGCTCTCGATTTACCGGTCGATCTACGTCCCAATCCTCACCTATGGTCATGAGCTTTGGGTAATGACCGAAAGAACGAGATCGCGGATACAAGCGGCCGAAATGAGTTTTCTCCGTAGGGTGGCCGGGCTCAGCCTTAGAGATAGGGTGAGGAGCTCGGACATTCGGGAGGGACTCGGAGTAGAACCGCTGCTCCTCCGGATCGAAAGGAGCCAGTTGAGGTGGTTTGGACATCTGGTCAGGATGCCTCCTGGACGCCTCCCCGGGGAGGTGTTTCGGGCGTGTCCTGCCGGCAGAAGGCCCCCGGGTCGACCCAGGACACGTTGGAGAGGTTACATCTCCAATCTGGTCCGGGAACGCCTTGGGGTCCTGCCGGAGGAGCTGGTGGACAAGGCCGGGGAGAGGACGGCCTGGAGCTCCCTAGTTGGGATGCTGCCCCCGCGACCCGGACCCGGATAAGCGGAGGAAGACGACGACGACAATTGTTGAGATTTAGCCAAAACATTAAAATGAGCTATTGGTGATTTGCATTCCTTCAAGGAATGTCTAGCCTTTTATTTCTTGTTGGATTCTGTCTTGAAAATGCACATAATGACCTTTTCTTAATAATGTCAAGTTGCATTTGCAACTTCTATGCATGCAGCTTCTCAACCTGCACAATGTTTTTCAGTTCTTCTTTCTTCCCAAATGCATGCATCTAATGAAGTACTTGCACAAAACCGCAGCAGAAGCAGAAACAACAACTTTTAGTACAGAGTCGTGTATCAACTAACATAGTTAAGCATCTGTAGGCCTTATATGCTGCAGCCAACAAATAAAGCTTTCTACCCTGCTCTGCCACAGACCATAAAATAGTCACTCAGCTCTGAAATGGAGAGAATCACTCACACAGAGAAACAGCGAGAAGTTCAGTTAGTTCTGCAGTGCAGGTAGGAGATAGATACTTGGAGGCACAGACTTATTGCAGCCCTCCATAGATATCTGCCAAAGTCTACACAAACATTAGAGGGGAAATGGGGAAACAAAATTACAGAAATCTGCTAAGTTTGACAAATGGCGAGCCCAGCTTTGCCACTAGCTATTAGCCAGCAATGATTAATAAGTGAGAAAATAATTGCACTTCATTGAGATTGATGACGCCCCATTTAACCTCCCCGCTCATCCTGACTGCGGCACAGAGCACCAAGATGAGCCTCGGACACACTGCTGCTCTGCCGGCCTCATTGGCATCACACACACACACACACACACACACACACACACACACACACACACACACACACACACACACACACACACACACACACACACACACACACACACACACACACACACACACACACACACACACACACACACACAGGGTCTGTAATGATCCTATGGGGCATTTTTTAGGAGCCTTGCGGCGCTCTGATCATAACTTCGTTGTTAGTAAGTGAAAAACAATGATCTCGGCACCAGGAGGCCTCTGGGAAGCTCTCACTCCACCAATATAGAAGCATTTAAGTCAAACACCGTGGGGAATTAATGACGGTGAAGTCACCATTAACTCCCATGCTAACGAGTTTGTGAGTGTTGGCCCTCCGTGCATGAGCGCTGAAGACTCTTCTCCATCCGCGATGCGAGCTGCAAATGTGTTCAAATGTGATTTTCACGGCTAAAACGCGAACAAAACGGCAGCGGACGGCGTCGGAGCGCTGCGGCTTTCCTTATCCTCTCCGTCTGCAAAGAGACATGGCCAAGGTTATTAAAGAAGGATGTAGCAGAGCAAGATGGCCGCTGTTGTGACCAGAGGCGATGTGGAGAGATAAATGGTTGACCCAGCCTGGTGTCAGGTTAGGATTGATGCCACTATCAGCCCCACTGCTTTCCCAATGATTTTCTCAAATCTCTGATAGAGTGTGTTATCTAGTTACTGGCATGAGGGCAACGGCCTGCAGGCACCAAGAAGGTCAATCTATGAGGACAATCTTTGTTGGACTAAATGAGAAAAAAGACCTCACAAAAAAAAAAGAATAAAAAGCAGCTGCTAGGTCTCTGGGATAAGATAAGCCAAATTACTTCTCTTTAGTAGAATAGGCCTCCGGCAAAACATCAGAAAAAAAGGTGGGGAAAAAAATGAAGTGAGGTTGGTGTGCTCTCTAACTTCACCTGGAAACCTCAGCTTCCTTCAGCTGATGTGGTTCAGTGACAGGAGCTGCTTCTCATAATAAACCTTTTTAGGCAAAAAAGGAGAAGAAGAAGTGTCTCTATGCAACTACGTAAAACCAAACTCTTTTATACACCATCAAATGTATCCATCATCTCACTCCATCGCCCTTCCGGTCTTTTCAAATCCAGAGGAAAGAGGTTTGACTAATAGGTTTTAATTTACCGGCTAAGGTTATGATCAATAAATCCGTGTCAATAATGATGGAGAGGTCCGCGTGAGGAGAAATGATTCCACTCATTGTCTGAGGAGAGAAAAAATGAAGGTGGACATCTCCTCCGGCTGCAGGCAGATGTCCACAGGTGCTCGCTTGATGAGTGGAAAAGACGAATAACGCTCACACAAAGTGCACTGTGTGTTTTCCTGCAGCATGCGCTGAATCAGAACTTCAGAACACACACATGCATGTCCCTAATGGATGCATTTTTCACCACTTTGTGACATTTAGTCAACAAGCCATTCTCACGACAATCTCGATTTGAAGCAGCGTCCTGTCAAAAATATTGACCGTGCTGCAAGAAATGGAGGGAGAAGCTTGTTTCTTCATGATCCAGAAAAAGAAGTCTTTTTTTTTTTTACAATAAATGGTGCGAAAACTTTAGAAATTCGTGATCACGTAAAACATCTGTATGTTTTATTCCCACCATCGAATGTTTATTAGCAGGATTTTTAGAAGCATCACTTCAGTGCCTCATCCTTGATGCAGATTTACACCACAGTTGTTTCATCCTTTAAAACCTACACTGCCAGTCAAAAGTGTTGGAACGTCCCAAGTTTTCCTGTTTTTTTGTTGGAAATGATGCAGTTTAATGTCACATTGCACTCTGAAATGAAAGCATAGTACAAATAAGCAATTGGAGTTAAAAAAAAGAAATCATGGAATCAATTTATAGACCAAAATGTGTTCTAAACTTTTGACTCATCGAAGTAGCCAGCTTGGGCAGATATAACAGCTGAACACACTCGTGGCATTCTTTCTACAATTGAAATAAAAAATTCTTCAGAAAATTCTTCCATCTCTGTTGCAGAAGTTCCCATAAATGTGTGGCACTTGTAGGTTGCTTTGCTTTCACTCTTCTGTCCAGTTCATCCCAAACCAGGTCCACGGGGTTTAAGTCTGGAGACTGTGCCGGCCACTCCATGTTTACAAGCTTACCGTCTTGTTCTTTTTTCCTGAGGTAGTTCTGGCATAGCGTGGACCTATGTTTTGGGTCATCATCTTGCTGTAGGATGAACCCCTGACCAACTAGGTGCATACCAGAGGGGGCTGCATGGTACTCGAGAATGCTGTGGTAGCCGTTTTGGTTCAGGGTGCCGCTCAGTCTGTACAAGTCACCGACGCTGGATCCAGCAAAACAGCCCCAGACCATTGTAATGTCCAGTAATGGTCAGTTGTAAGTACAGTTCAATATCTGGTTGACATGGAGACAAGAGTCTGCATGTTTTTCCTTTAATCTGCCAGATTCTGCATCCCATCAGCAGGAGTTCAGAGCCTTTCTGCAGCTCTGAACACATGATAACGTATTGTCAACAATCATGTTCCCTCCTCAAGGCGTCAAGTTTCCTTATCGTTCCACAGGACTCTTCATGCCTCTGAATAAAGTGAACACTCTCAGCTCGTAAGAGTTGCTTAATCAAAGAATGAACTCTTAAATTTAATGTGAACATTTAAAACTTATAGGTTAATTAATCATTAAAGAATAATTTGGTTGTTGAACAAATGTTATATGAACACTAAATGAAATGTTTTGCTTAATCTGTGAAATGAAGTATCACATTGATTTATATATCAGTAATGTTTGATATGACAAGGCCATCATCATCCACACTCACACAAGGTTCATCAAGGACAAGTCAAACACGTGACACGTAGATATTTTCTTATCCACAAATCAGAACCTCTGTATCTGAAAGAAGGCGTGTGTTTCTGATATTCTTGGTAATATCCCTTAACATGGCACGCTCTGATTTGTTAAGAAATTAATATGAGAGTATAAAAACAGAGCTCACTTTACGGTGAGTCAGTGTTCCAGTTCTACAGAGTTCTAGAGGAAGCTACGGAAACGGCCGTCCGTAGCGAAGTCTCTAACTAAGAAGCAGCCTTTGACACGCCGTCAAGGTTGTTGCAAAGCTGACACAGCAAACGGTTCCTGCAGAACAAGCTGATATTGTTCCGACTCCTTAAGAGTCCGTCTGACGCACGGTTCCATCCATCTGTCGTGACCCGAGACATCTCTGGACTGAAGAGTCGGTGCTACGGTATTCTACAGCCCTCAGTGCCAGAGGTCGTCCGACCTCTCTGACCTTTGGATCCACGAAGAGGGTCTCCGAGAAGGGTGAAGTAGACACACAGATGGCGTCTGATGCTTTTTGATAATAATCAACTTCATAGCTTAACGCAAACCAAATTCTTTTAACACCCAGAACTCACCTTTCCTAGATACGGAAGTTCTGATAACATCATATTCACACATAGGCACCATACACCACATCGCCTCCATCTAGATCCATCCATCACAGTAAATGTTAGTTAACTTGACTTGTTTTAATTGTTTGGAAATTAAATTCTTACTTTTACAAACCTGACTCTTTCCTTGAATCAAAACGAAGTGTTTACAATCCCTGAATAAACAAAGAATCCTAGTACCTTCTGATTAAACACACAAAGACCAAGCAGGTTGATGTTCTATATTTATACAGAGAATCACAGCTTATTGGTCATAAGTAGAGGTGATATTTTGAGCTCTTAAAGCACTCAAATTACCAACTCCTACACCATCACACTTCCTCCTCCATGTTTGACAGTTGATGCCACACACTGTGGAACCATCCTTTCACCTACTCGACAGCGTACAAAGATCCTGCGTGATGAACCGAAGAATTCAAATTTGGATTCATCAGACCATGATACCTTCTTCCAGTCTTCATTAGTCCAATGGCGGTGTTTCATGGCCTAGGCAAGCCTCTTTCTCTTATTCTGATGTCTTCGCAGTGGCTTTCTCACTGCAACTTGTCCTGTCAAACCTGCAGCGCCAAGTCTTCTCCTCACAGTTCAAACTGAGACTTGCTCACTACGACCACTATTAAGCTGTGCTTGAAGCTGTTGTCCTGTGAGCTGCCTATCATGCAAGCTGTTAACTCTCAGAAACGTGTCCTCTGATGCAGTTGTGGCTTTGGGTCGGCCAGACCTCTTCCTGTCAGAGTTTGTCCCAGTTTCTGAGAGCCTTTTGATGGTGAAGGAAACTCTACTCACTGACACCTTGACTTTCTTTGCAATTTCTCTGTAGGAAAGACCTACATTTTTAAGTGTTATGATGGTCTGTCTCTCTTCCCTTGTTAATTGCCTTTTTCTCGCCATTTTTGTAGCAACACACTATTATCTGCAGTACAATACTGTTCAACTGATGCTCACCAGGTATGGTACCACCGTATGTTCCAACACAGCTCTATGCAGACAGAGGGGGTTGTAAGTAATCCAGAAAAGTTGGAACACCTGCAGGAATTAGTAGTGCCAGCTTTCAAGGCTTGATCATCCTCCATTGCTGCAGAACAGCTGTGTTCCCTGAAAAAGATATTTTTGCATAATTCTGAAATGTACATTATTTTTCAGTTTTGAGTAACCTTACATTTTTTTTACCTCTGGCAGTTCACCACTTAACTTTGTACCATTTCAAGCTATTCATTGGACTTGAATGACTTAAACTGCAATAAATAACTGGAAACATTGGGGCGTTCTAAAACTTTTGACCGGTAGTGTAAAACATGCAGTTTGGAGTCATGTGTTCGCTGAACGAACGTCGATGGGAATAAAATGGACTTTTCTCATCATTTTGGTTGTTTTATTTCATTTTATTTTATTTTACTTCATTCAGTGTTTTCCACTTTGTATTGTGCAAAAGATTAAATTTGATATCAATAAAATGTGCAGTTTTGTCCTTATAACTGTTGCAACACTGAAAGTAGAGTCTGATTGTTTTGGATTCTTGATCTAGAACTTGTTTGGACACAATTCTAAAAAGTTTAGGTTCAACTTTTGCCTTCAGAACCACCTGAATGCTTCGTGTCTGATTCCAGAAGCTTTCGAGGTTCTCATGTTCATGTTCTAGAAACCAGTTTGAGAAGGTCTGAGCTTTGTGACGTGGTGCATGATCCTGCTGGGAGTAGCATCAGAAGATGGGTCCATGTGGTCAGACAGGGATGGACATGGTCAGAAACGACACTCAGGTAGGCTGTGGTGTTTAAACCAAGCTCAGGTGGTGCTAATGGGTCAAAAGTGGGATAGGAACAACCCGCCACCACCATTAAACCTGTAGCAAAAATTGGCTCAAGGGAGGATGGATTCATGGTTTCACCTAATTCTGACCAGACCAACAGACAGTTACCGCATAAATCTAGACTCTTCGGTGGGTTTTCCATTCTCTTCTGGTCCGGTTCTGGTGATTCTGTGTGAATTGTAGCCTCAGTTTCCTGTTCTTAGTTTGGAGGAGAGACACCTGCTGCTGGTTTCCATTTGGAGCAGTTGGTGTGCTTCTGCAGACCTTGGTTGGATTCAGTGCTTATCTGAGATGATGTCTTTCTATCTTCTAGAACCAATCAGACCAGTGTCCTCTGACCACATTTGCTGCTCCCTGGACATTTTCTTCACACACCCAGGATTCTGAAACCCTGTCACTTAATCTTCTTCTCTATCTAGATGCTTAAAACTTATATGAATGTCCCTGATTCTATGGGTCCACCATCTAAGGAATGTTAATATGACTACATTCCTAAAAATCTATAAGCAGTCTGAGATTTTGTGTAGTTTCCATCCAAATAAAAATGATACAGTTAATGTCGAGAATGCATTAAAACAACATACAGTATGTTGGTTCTGCAGCAGGTCTCCTCCTAAATGTGAACTCACTCTTAAGAAGACGAGGAAGGAAGCTGGTGGGAACACAGTGTTCGGATGTTACCCTCTGACCCCTCTGACCAGGTTTTCATCCCAGCCGGATGCTCGTTTGCTAAAACGTGTTTTCTGCGTGGACCTGAACAGTTCGAACATTGCGCTCTAAATGGATCGGGTTCCTGTCAGAGCTGAACGGTTGGACATTGATAAATTTCCTCCTGTGTGCGATCAATAACTCTCACCTTTCAGCCGAGGGCTCCTTCAGAGTGGGACATCATAATTACTCTGTCAAAGAGAATGCCTGCCTATGTGTGTGTGTGTGTGTGTGTGTGTGTGTGTGTGTGTGTGTGTGTGTGTGTGTGTGTGTGAATGACGTACAGTAAAGCTAAAGCAATGCATGATGTTTTTTATATGATAATGTGCATTTGTTTGTGTGAGGATGGGGATTTATGGCTTACAGGAGAAGGCGTTTGCACGTGTGTTTGTGTGTGTGTGTGTGTGTGTGTGTGTGTGTAGGCTCAGTTGACTCTTTGTTAGCTGAGCTGGACTTGCGAATGGCAGTGATTGACATCCGGGCAGCCCGCCTCCTCCTTTCGCCTCCCACGGCGCTTTTTTGATGCCTGTCAAACGGACCAATCAGTGTTGTGATCTGACAGCTGTCCTTGCACTCACAAACACAACAAACACTCCGATTCACAGATTTTTGCAGATCAGGGAGGCCTGGTCTTATTCCCGGCCAAGTTCCTTAATCAGATTCACAATTTAAAATGTATAATTCCAAATATTTAATATTTTAGCAGCAACAAAGCCGAGCAGCAGCCATGTTTGCTCACAGTTTAGCTTTAAAAACAAAGCTGTAGGGGATGATTGGCTCCTCGTCGAGTTAACCGAATTAACATGCGCAGAGCCCTTTTCAGCCTTGTCTCCATAATCTATCCAGATGTAAAGATAATTTATGTAATTTGTTTCAGGGACCCATCTGCTCCACAGACACTGATGCTGCACCACATGCAGCATTTCCTGCAGGTGAGCGCAGGTTCATGAATCTTCCTGCATTAGTACGTTCTGTCCAATGTCTGTATTTGCGTATGCACCGTGCGTTTCTGCAGCATGTCTGCTGATACCTGCAACTCTTGAATGCATGTCTGTGTGTTGTCCACGATTATTAAGGGATTGCTACGAATGTGTGTGCACGATTACCCCTGCTGACGTTTAAAGAGGCAGCCTGTGGAATTAAAAGTGAATGAAGCAAAGATGAGCAGGACTGCTCGTAACACTGTCACAATAATAATAATAATTATTGTTATTATTATCATGGCAATAATAACCTCCGCGCTCATTTAGACATCAATGCTAATCACTCTCATTTAGAGGACAATAATAATAATCAGACTCATTTAGAGTGTCGATTCTCCACAGAGGCTTCTTCTGCCTTTGGGGTTGGTTGGCGCTTAACCTAATGATAATAGTCATGATTCATGGCTCACCTCTCTCTCTGCATGTTGCTTTCTCTCCTTGTGTGTGTGTGTGTGTGTGTGTCACAAGCTCTAGCTTCTACTTTTACAGGACAGTGAATGTCTCTTTTTCTTATTTGATTAATTTCTTAATGTAGAATATTAATAAGCATGCCTGGAGTCACTTTTAAGGGCTACTTTGGTTCATGTGCAACTGAAACAAGAGCTGTGTTCACATTTTTGGCAAAAAAACAGAACCTCTTCTTTTGCAGATGATGAGGTTTGTGTTGCTGCTTTTGAATCACGACACCTAGCACGCCTATTTAGCACTCAGGAGGAAAGTGTGCATTAGTGCTGATTAGTGATCAGAGCTTCATCTACTTTAAAGAGCAGTTTTCATTGAGAAGCCATTTTTTACTTGTTATGTTTGAAAAATAATCAGTTCTGCTGAACATGTAAATCGTCTTCTACCCCTATTTCCTGCTTTAGCCGCCACAAGAAAACAGATGGGGAAACGCTCGGATTAGATAATCCAGTCAGATCTACATCACCCTGTAAATTAGCATTCATGAAGTCACCCTTCTGGAAGACTGTTGTTGGTTTACCATCCAAGAGAGAGCAGAGCTCGTCTTGGCTAGTAGAAGCTAGCTGTTAGCGTTAGCAACTCCACCACACAGCAGAACTCCTCAAGGCTTCTGTTATTTGTGAAGGAAAAACATCAATGTTGTAGAGAAAATGGAGTCAGTGATGGAGTCACGCTGCTTTTAGCCTATCAGAGGCAAGATGTTGTGAATATCAAACTCCAGCTCCTGCCATTTTCTCCTCACCACTCCTCCGGCTAACTTCTACTTCCTGAAAGAGGAGCGACAGAGCTTTACTTCACAGAAAACAACTCATAAGCCATCTTAATATCAGAGACCCAGGCATGCTTATTGAAATAATGAGGGAATTAGTATGATCATATAGATCCTCTTTTGCCTGGGAAAACCCAGGAATCCTGCGGGAGGAGCTGGAGAGAGTGACGCCTGGGCTTCCATCCTGGATTTGTCACCTCCATGACACACCCTTTGAAAAAATTCAGTTTTCATTTAAATTCTAACCAGTGGTCAGAAAGAGGATGCTCTTGTACCCACTCGGTCATTCCCTTACCACAATACCCTCAGTAGGGTCCCAGGAAGCTAGTGGCTATCTCTAGCATCCATCAGGTGAGAGGTGGGGGACACCTTGGACAGATCACTAGTCCATCACAGTGTCCTCATATAAAACAGTCAACCTCATCAGAACTTTAACCAGATAACCTAAAGATGGTAAACAAATCAAAGGCTGTGCTTCAGGAACATAACCGTGCCACTTCCTGTGCAGAATTGACTTTAATAGTTGTGTGATTTATCTTTGTAGAGAATGTGTCATTAAATGTGTCTCCAAATTCCCACAGAGCTCAGTTTTTACTGGATCACAGGCCCGCCCAGTAGACACAGATGCAGGTCTCCACCTCTGGAGTTGAAGGCTTTCCTGCAACGCTCTCCTTAGCAACACAAGTCATGAAATCATTCGCTTCTCTTTCTGATGTTTTTCCATGGCAGCAAACGGAGAGCCGGGCACTAATGGAATTCCTCACAAGCGGGTGCTCATCTCATCTGGGCTTCCGCTTTGAACTCTCAGCTCGACGGCTTTTCGGCACAAGACAGAAAATGGGGGTGCAGAGAGGGAGAGAATTGTCCGGCACTGATTCGCTGTAAAAAACTCGGACAGAAGATCATTTCAGCGCCGCTTGGAAAGATCAAAAGCTCTGCTGGCATGGAGCGAGCGAGAATGGAGATGCTATCGCTGGGCTCTCATTTCATTCACAGACAAGTGTGAAATGACTTCATCTGTTGCGTGGACTCACACTAGACACCATTATCCACTACTGTATACTGACCCTCCTTTCCTTCCTCACTCTTTCCTGCACGATTGCACCTAAAGGCCAGAATCTATTGCAGTTTTGTCCTAATAATACATCTGCAATGTCCTGCTTTGTGTTCCTATCTGCACACTGATGGCTTTTACCTACAGTGGCATGAAAACAGAACATTTATCAGTGATCTCAATATGAGAATCGCTCAGAAGAGCTGGAGATCTCAACTTTAAAAAGATTTAAAGTAGGGTAGGGGGCAGGGGACGGCACAGCTACAAATTAAAAATCAGACCTCAAGACAGGCCTGAACCCCAGAAGTGCACATTGTTAACATTCTGTTTGGAGCTCTTAAAAGAGGAGAAAAGGCACAAAAGAGATGCAATTTGCCCAAACTTCTGAGGCTCAAACACTTGAATAATTTATCATGGAATATTACAAGTCTGCTTGACTTTTTCAGGAATGACAACAAACAAGTTTTTACAGTCCAGCTCTTTCTCCCGGCGCTGCCGCTAATGGAGATCGCAGCGTACTTTGCAGGCACACATATGCTAAAAGTGAGAGAGAGAGAGAGAGAGAGAGAGAGAGAGAGAGAGGGAAGCGTAATGAGATAAATAAGAGAGAGAGACAACTTAACAAGGATTCTCCTCTGTTTTGTCTTCATCGCTCATCCCTCGTCTTCATTTCCTCCTTCATTAAAAGCAGCGGAGCTTCTCTTCTTCTATCTGTCTCCTTTCTGCCCCTTTATATACCCTCCCCCCTGAACACCATGTTTAGCCGCTTAAGCTGATGACACAGAGAATATTGCATGTTGAAAGGTTTCACCACTCACACACACTCACACACGCGCTTGCATACACACTTTAGCCCAAAGCAAAAGGCCCCAGGCATTCTCTTTCCTGCTAGCCAGAGGCGATCACTCTGCCTCTATGATACTTTAACTGTGGCATGTCAGGAAACATTAGACTTCTAAAAACACGGTTACTGTACGATGTAATGCAGACACCGACACCCCCCCCCCCCCCCCCCCCCGCCCACACACACACACACACACACACTTTCGCAATAGTTGTCCAATCCTCTCTCTAACAAGTAACATTTAACCTTTGGATGATTTCTTAATTTCCTGCTTGTCTATGTTGTTTCCCTATCCTTTTGAAAGTAAGACAACTTATTTTTTAGCACTTTGGAACAAAATTTCTGGCTGAGTCTGGGATTTAATTGATTTTTACATGTTTTGCCATTAGATAGCGTTGCATTTCTTCTCTTAAAGGTGCACTTGGCAGTTTTGACTTGCTTTTAGCACCCCCTAGTGTCCGTTTAGTAGAACCAAAAGCAACACGCATTCCACTATTTAAAGAGCAAATCATCCCAAATCAACTTTTTTTTCTGATAAACTATATAAATGTGTGTCTAATCGTGCTGCAGACACGTGTAGTCAATAGTTTTGCACTTTAGTGTATTTTAATTAAAATTTGAAATTTCTGCCTGAAACTGTCAGTGTTGTGCCGTTGTCAGGTAAAAACTCTGCACTGCAGTTCAATTTAAATCTGCCATCGCTATTGGCTAAGAGGTACCTTAGAACTTTAGCTGGTACGATATGATGTCACAATGTTGTTGTGAGCCTGTGTGTGTGTGTATTTGTTAGCGGCTCCGCCCTCTCAGTCTGCTAGGCAACAGCATTTGTTGCATTTTTCAAACAGGAAGTTTGAGTAATACTCTGGTAAGGGGTGACTTGCGCTTTAAAGGTGGAATTTAGAACATTTTACTAAAAAGTTATATTTTAAAAAAATACCTCCACGGGGTGTTTAGAGGTGTGCAGAATGAATGTACAGTTCCTCCTATAAAAGCTATATTTAAAAAAAATAAATAATCTAAATTTAATTTTGATGGGCATGGCACTGGGTTTAAGTTTACATCTACCAGCCAATAGGGGGCACTGTTGTGGTAAAAAGTCCACTTGGCAAGGCGAGGCTGGGACTGTGTAAAATGGCTGAACGGTAAAAAGACGTATTAGTAGAAATTAGTCCTTACCCTGTGCGATTTGTCACTGGACACAATGCTGGCTGGTCACTTCTCATGTCAGCAGTGAACCAACTGGAATGGCTGGAAAATGTGTTCTGTTGTTGCATTACCACCTCTAAACACTAGATGTCTCTATAGTGTCTGTGACCCATATTCAACTTTTAACAACTTTAACTGCTGAATTGTCTCCTCAGTAGGGATGCACGATATGAATTTTTTTTGGCCGATGTCTATATTCGATATTAATATCACTGTTAAGGCCGATAACCGATATTTGCCTATACCAATTTATGCTTTTGAAATCAGTAAATTTTGTATAGACTGAAATTATGCAAGCTGAATTTTTGAATGTTTTGCTATTTTCTATAAAGTGGAGTTTGCAATTTGTCATTTACACACACAACACACACATTTACGCTTCTGAGATGATTACCATCACTGTCAAAGGACTAAACAATTACATATCATTACCCCCCTTACCCTGTGAAACAGATACACAAACGGAAAAAAGATGGAAGAAATATCGGTTGTTAATATTGGCCCAGTTTTACTTATCGGACCGATACCGATATGTTCTAAAATGACTAACATCGGCCGATACCGATATTGATGCAGATATATTGTGCATCTCTACTCCGCAGCCTTAATTAGTGTCTACAGGGGTGATTTATCACTAAATCAAACAAAACTGCTGTGTTCATGATCTAAAACATGCAGGAAACGTGTTGGAAGCAGACTGCAGCACCATGCATGTCAGCTCTATTTCTTTTTAAGTCTAACAGGTGTTGGCCAGCTACTCTGAAGTTGCAAGTGTGGCATTCTGGCCACAGAGGGCGGTCGGGTTCTGAGTGAAATTTCATTAACCCTGTAAGGGGTCATTGTAGCACATACTCGCTCAAGAAAAGAATAAAAAAATATGAAAAAGTTGCATATTATGTAGTACTTTAAAAAGAGATTAACTTCCCTACTGGTCAGTTGGTGTTTGACCATCAAATTACTTTAAAATGCATAACTGAGATTATGGTCAAACCTCAAAAACACGAGTGATCTCATTCAAAACCACAATATGCATGATCTGCATTCAGAGTATATGTTGAAGACTCTCAGCTACGACCAGATTACTATTTAAGCAACTGATTCAGCAGCCATATTGAATAGGGGGTTAGCTTACTGTAAAAGCCATCAACATATAAATACTGGACAATTCATTTCCATAGGCTCCAATAACACGTTTTTGAGGCCAAATGGGAGGTGGCCACCACCGCCGTTTTGACCGTGTCACAGGTTCCATCAAGCCCAGACAATTCCACAAAAGGGAAGAGAGGTGGAGCTGAGGGTGGGGCTGTAAGGCTGGGATCAACTGACGACACCCGGTCGAACTAGCTACAAGCTAACCTGAAGCTAACCCAAAGCTAATGCGGAGGTGGGAGCTAAGCTAACGGAGGTAGCAACCTAGCTACAACTGGAGTTAACTGTGCACAACACCAGAGCTTCTGAGTCAGAGATACGCCGGGCTGACCGCTGGGTAAAACCGGGTGGAACACAGAGGTCTCCGAGACCTCCACAAGCCGGCAGCTGCACAGCAGACAAGCGCTGCTGCGATCTGAGATGCGCAGAGCTGCCGCTGGGGAGAACCGGGTGGAAAGGTTTCCATCCCAGAGCTCCACAAGCCGTCAGACAGCGCAGCAGACAGAAGCGCGATCAGACAGAAGCCGCGATCAGACAGAGATGCGCCGAGCTGCGGGGAGGGGAGAAACGGGTGGAAAACATCGGTTTCCAGCCAGCCCTTACGAAAAAGAAGTATACTTTAAGTATTTAATTTCAAGTATACTTAAGTGTACAGAAGTTTATTTGCATACTTGTTCTTAAAGTTTACTTAGAAGTGTACTCCTTGGGACTAAATTGGGCCGCTAAAAGTATACTTGAAGTATACTACAAGTATACTTCAAAGTAATAATTTAAGTTTATTTGTAGTGTACTTCTGATATAATTGAGTATACTTTTCTCTTTGAAAGTATACTTAAAGTAACCTCACAAGTGTACTTGGAGTGTACTTCAGATATAATTGAGTATACTTTTCTCCTTGAAAGTATACTTATAAGTTTACTTGTAGTGTACTTCTGATATAATTGAGTATACTTTTCTCCTTGGAAGTATACTTAAAAGTAACAATATAAGTTTACTTGTAGTGTACTCCTGATATAGTTGAGTATACTTTTCTCATTGAAAGTATACTTAAAAGTAACAGTATAAGTTTACTTCTAATAAAATTGAGTAAACTTTTGCCCTTGAAAGTATACTTAAAAATAAACTTTAAGTAACATTATAAGTTTACTTGTAGTGTACTTCTGAAATAATTGAGTATACTTTTCTCTTTGAATGTATACTTAAAATTATACTTAAAGTAATAATATAAGTTTACTTGTAGTGTACTTCTGATATAATTGAGTATACTTTTCTCCTTGGAAGTATACTTAAAAGTAACAATATAAGTTTACTTGTAGTGTACTCCTGATATAGTTGAGTATACTTTTCTCCTTGAAAGTATACTTATAAGTTTACTTGTAGTGTACTTCTGATATAATTGAGTATACTTTTCTCCTTGGAAGTATACTTAAAAGTAACAATATAAGTTTACTTGTAGTGTACTCCTGATATAGTTGAGTATACTTTTCTCATTGAAAGTATACTTAAAAGTAACAGTATAAGTTTACTTCTAATAAAATTGAGTAAACTTTTGCCCCTGAAAGTATACTTAAAAATAAACTTTAAGTAACATTATAAGTTTACTTGTAGTGCACTTCTGAAATAATTGAGTATACTTTTCTCTTTGAAAGTATACTTAAAATTATACTTAAAGTAATAATGTATGTTTACTTGTAGTGTACTTCTTATATAATTGAGTATACTTACAGTTTTGAAAGTACACTTTACAGTAAACTTGACGTAATATTCTTTTAGTACATTTAAGTATCTCTATTTTTTCTATAAACACATACTGCAAGTAACATTTAACATCTGCTATTTGCTTACTACCAATACATTTAATTTCCACTATTTACTGATACTTTGTCTTTATGCAGAGAAAAAAAAGTAAATAAAATAGCTAAGTCATTTTGTTTACATTTATTAAACAGAGAGAATTAGAACAGAACAAAAACAGACCTGTTTACCAGGATTAATCAAAGATGAGAACGCAAACTGTTCTGAACATGACGCGTTAATTCTGTCCATTTTGAAAGACTTTTTAAAAATGCCTTTAAAAAATCAGTCCATTTTATGGATCCACTTGCTTGGTTGTTGATGCCTTTTTGAAGTTTTCATTGTTGCATTTCTTTCGTATTATTTTTCTTACATCTTGAACGCGCAGAGATGGAAACTTCAACTGAGCATGCCCTGTGAACACACAAAGCAAAAAAATGAACACTTGAACTGTTAGGTGAACTCTGACACCACAAAATCTTTACAGTTCGTACACTGTAAACCCGAATAAGTAGGCAGAACTCAAAAAATGTAAGGCAATCAGTTGCCTCATATTTTCTGAGTTTGTAAACTCAGATATTTGAGTATATCAGACCATAAATAAACTTAAATATTTGGAGTTTATATTAAATATATTTTCAAATTATGATCAAATTAAAGTTACTGATTAAGCCAACTCAAACAGAAAATAAAACAAAATTTGAAAGAAACAATTACAAACGCACACTTTTGAAAACTGGACAACAGCAGTGTGTAGTCTTTCTTTGAGTAGGTGGTTTAAAGCAACATCAGGATGCACATTGATTCAACATTAACAAAATATGAATTACACTAACCACTATCAAGTAAGTCAGTGAGTACTTTATGCCATTTGGCATAAAACCAGTTGAGTATTGAATCGGATTAGCCTATGGGATAATCCGATTCAATTATTCACGCTAAACTAAAGCCACAAATGAGTTGCCAGACTCAGAACGGCTGGACGAACAGAGAAAAGGTAAAACTCAACTGTTCCTCCCACTGTCATTATGGGTGACCCCGCGAGGAAAGTTGACCATTGAGCAGGGTTGATGGTTTATCCCTTGAGGTCCACGTGACGGGGTGAGGAGTGAGCACCACCTCACCCCTGCCACGTGGACCTCAAGGGATAAACCATCAACCCTGCTCAATGGTCAACTTTCCTCGCGGGGGTCACACCCATTAGGACAGTGGGAGGGTTAACTCAAGGAGAAGTGGAAAATGAACATATTTGCCCAAATGGTGGTGTGTTACTTTAACATCAACAATTAAAGAGCAGACAAATAGTAAATTACATTGTGGATGTGGACAGTGCTCTAACAGAGTGAGTCATCTGAATCCACCACTCTTTCAGATTTTGAGTTACACGTGTAACATCAGGTCATTTTTGACTCTGCAGCGTGGGTGACAGTTTAGACTCATCAAGACCAAGTAAGATTTTCTGCGTGAACTCAAATGTGTTGGTCAGTCCCTTCGGATAATCTAGATGTAAGGCATAGATGAGGCCGAACATTACCAGGAAGGCATCAGGAAGGCTGGAGAGGTTGACAATCACATCACCCTCGAGGATAACAGATTCTCACTGGGTCGTACGTAACCGGACTCTCGGCATCATCTGTGATGATTGTCAGGAGGACAACTGCTGCATCCCTGAGGTCCGGCTCATTGGTATCATCCTTACAAAAATGAAAGGGAGATCATACACTAATCACATCTGAACTGAAACTCTGACTGTGGCCATTTTTATTTCAGTAGATTTTCATGTAAATAACAATAAATGCAGTCTGATAGACTCCTGTTTAGGGCTGGGCAACATGTCAAAGATTTATCGTTATCCAAGTTCTTGTCTCTCATCCAGATAATTTTTCCCATGTCAATAAATTTGATAATAAAAAAAATGAAAAGATGTGTAAGTTGGCCACATTTATGTCCCTTTAAGAAGCTGTAGCACCTTGAGTCATGTAAAATTTTAGTCAATGTAATACATGAGACAGCCCCATCTAGTGGACAAATATTGTTGCTACGCATTCCTGTAGTTATTGTCTACTTATCGTTATCGAGGTGAGATCTTCAATATATGGTGATATTGATTTTAGGCCATATCGCCCAGCCCTACTCCAGTTCATTCTGTTGCTTTGTGCTCTCATTTACGAATAAAGTGAGATGGCTTCCGTGTGTGCCAGTGTTATGCTAATGAAAGCTGCTTGAATTCTTTGCAGTGATTATTGATCATTCTCAGTGCTTTAAAGCCTGCCACACATGAGTGCCATCTGCTGAGCAAACGGTCTCGAATGACCGCTTGCTCAGCAGATACCTCGCCATGTGCGCCTGATTTTCACAGAGTTTTCCGCCTCACGAGACACTAAGGTTAATATCTGACCAGTTAAGATATTTTCCGCCTCACAGGGGTAAAAAACTCGCCGTGTGCGCATTACCGAGCTGCTGGTTGAGCTGAAATATTCTAGTGGCCAACCAAAGCACGTTCTCCGCTCACATGACCCCAAGATGGCAGCCCCCTGTCTGCATGTCAGAAAAGAAACAACACAGAGACAGAGCTGGAAACGGAGGAAATGCCTATCCGTTTTTGCTGAAACGTCGCCGCCACCGGCATTTGAAGGTTAGGAAAATATGGTTACAGTAGCTGGAAAGATGGACCAGGCAAGGAGTTTATGCCAATTTACTCCAAGAGATGCACCTGGAAGACCCAGAATCCTTCCGAAAGGGTAATGGAAACAGTGGGCCCATCGATCCGCAAGGTACCGTTTTGTTTATTTTTCAGACACGCAGACACGGTAAGGGGCTGCATCTGAATACATCTTGGGGTCATGTGAGCGGAGAAAGTGCTTTGATTGGCCACTAGAATATTTCAGCTTAGCCAGCAGCTCAGTAGTGCACACACAGCGAGTTTTTACCCCTGTGAGGCAGAAAATATCTAACTGGTCAGATATTCACCTCAGCGTCTCGTGAGGCAGAAAACTCAGTGAAAATCAGGCGCACATGGCGAGGTATCTGCTGAGCAAACAGTCATTCGAGGCCGTTTGCTCAGCTGATTGCTCTCGTGTGTGGCAGGCTTAAACATCTTGCCAAAGGTTTGTAGTTGAAACAATAGCACATTTTCCAAAATGTTCATGTGCGTTGTCCTTGTGTTGTCTTTATGCATAAATAAATAGAATGATTTGTTCAAATTTACAATACTGGGACTTACCACACATGTCCTCAAAAACCCAGAGGTTTCCTCACGTAGACAGACAGGAAGGGCATGGAGAACAGTGGTACGCCTTGTGTGGACATCATGTAATTCCTAAGAAGATTAAGAGTGTAAATACTGTCAAGTTTACTAATCAAACTCAATGCCAAATTGCTCTGACCAATTTTCCAAGACAGTGATATCTGCATCTAAATCCAATGATAAACTGCTGAATTCAAAAGTTAATTTGAAGTGTTTAGCATTACATAATACGGAGGGGTATTAGGGCCACTGAAGAAGAAAAAATTCTGAAAATAAATAAAGTCAGAATTCTGACATTTATCTCAGTATTCAATTGTTTCCTTCAGTGGCCCTAATACTGCCTTATTGCCTAAGAGTATTAGAGTCACTGAAGAAAAAGAAAAGAAGTGAGAAAAAAAAAGTCAGATAATTTCAAAATTCTGGGATTAAAGTCAGAATTCTGACTTTTTTCATGAACCTAAAACCAAACAAACAAAAACTATTTAGGAATTGTTTTTGTTAAAAAAAATCAAAACAAACAAAAAAAGCCTGAATTTTAAGATTTAAGTCAGAATTCTGATCCCCCCTCATAATCTTCCCCAATTTCCCTTTTTTTTGTTTTAGGTACCAGTCAGAACTCTGAGATTAAACTCAGATTTATGACTTATTTTCTCAGAATTCTATATTTTTTTTTCCATCAGTGGCTCTAATACTCATAGCATAAAGGCATTACCTGTAAATTGTATATTCACCAGTTTTAAAAGACAAATCTGTATACATATATACATACATACATATATAGTCATGTTATTTAGGATGTGTCATCAAAAATGCAGATTGTGAGAATTACTCACCAGTGGTCTCACTTGTATGAACCTCTTGGGGGTCAACAGCAGCATGCCATCAATCTTGTGTGCAGAGAGTGGGGTTGGATCATTGAAGTCTGACTGCAGATTCATAGACAGGCTTCCCGGTGTGGCTGACAGCTCATAGGAACGCAGACGCTCTACATTTACACATCTACACCAGGAAGCATAATCAGTAGAGAAAACATTGTGAATCACAAGGTAGATCTGTGTTAGGCCGGGGACACACCGGCCGCGGAAGTGCCGCGAAGCGAATCGCTCACGAAATTCGGCCGCTGCTCGCCGCTCCTCAGTTCAGATCAGACGCACCCCAGTCGAGGCGCGCCTCGGCTCAGCTGTAGTTTTTCTTTTAAAACACTTGGTGTCCTCAATTTCCTCTCTGCCTTTTCTCAGCTATTTTCCTCTACGTGTGTGTGCGCGCGCGCATGTGTGTGTGTGTGTGTGTGTGAACCTATGGTATGAGTTGTTTCTGCCAGTTGAATCTCTTGGAACCCGCTCCAATTCTGCAGCTGTATCCTAGCAGTTTCTTCCGAAATGGGTACGTAAATAATCATGTTTTTCGAGGGTCGTACAGCTCCTTGTGTTTCTCAACTTCCATAATTAATTTAAAGTCATCCATCTTAACTGCTTGCCTCAGACTTTCTGCCTCTCTGTCCTGTTTGCTCTGGTGAAAAGACACCCCAAACCACACCCCCCTTCACGTGGTCACACACGCACACAAGTTCGATGTGTGTGTGTGTTCGTGTGGTTTTTCTGCAGTGTCTGATTACGAACACATTTGACTATTGCGGAATTTTATTTTGAAATGCTTCATTTTGTTAACTTTACCGGCCTACCTCTTATGTCTAGGTTTGACTTCCTGCCAGAATTGACGCGATTCACCCGCGGCTCGCGAAAAAAATAGAGCCGACGCCGAAATGATCGCTGCACGGCGCGGGCTGGGGCGCCGGCGCGAGGCGATTGGCAGCGCTTCTCTTCGGCGGCCCATGTGGTCTATAGAATAGCTCAACAAGGGCGCCGAATGAAGGCGGCCCCATTTTCGCGGCGCTTCCGCGGCCGGTGTGTCCCCGGCGTTAGTCTGCAAAATTTAGGCAGTCCTCCACTATATATATGAAGCTAAATCATTAATCATCTAAATTGTGTGTGTGTGTGTGTGTGTGTGAGGAGATTCAAGTGTAATTTGACTTATCCACACAAAGCTAAAAACATAACATTTAAGAATCTGGAGTAACAGTGTACAATAAGAACAAAATTACAACACTAAAATACTGTGAAATTAATAGAAACAGCGTTCTGCGGTTCAAGATATGTGCAACTGAGCACTATTTAAAAAAACTATGGAGGGGACAAAAATGGAGGGAAGGAGGGAACATAGCATCGAGATACAGCACCCCTTCATCTTTTGCGGTCACAATCCTCTTATACGGTTAAAAAAGCAGGCTGCTTGCAAAGCTATCGCATGGGTGCTACGGGGAAATAGTTTATAACACAGACTGATTTTTTCATCGCTGTACAAGAGACCACTGCTCATTTACTTTTAATAAGTGGACGTTTAAGTTTGACTTGGTGGCGCTGAGCTCCCGCTTTTATTTTTTTCTCAGAACGTCACGTTTAAAAAATTATGATGGAGGGGACAAAAATGGAGGGAATAAGTCTCTAGAAGTCTAATAAAAAAGTATCTAAAGTAATGCTAACCTTTAATAATGAGATAGCACTGCTCGTTTCATTTAATAAACGGACTTTAGTCACACACAAAGTTAATAACACAGCTAACTCATGCAATGACTTAGCATATTAGCTTGCTACGTGGCCAACATTACTCACCATGTCCGTCTTAAAAACATTTAAAACATTTAAGCAACTTTTATGGCGGCTACTTACGTTTAGCTAAGTGGTGCAGAACCAGTGACTGTCAAGTGCAGATGCAGAACAAAAGCTCGACCTCCAACGGTTAATGCTCCTCTGACCCTCGCTCTTCTTCTCGGTCTGCTGAGAAGCTTCGAGAGCTGACTGAGCAAATGCTACAAAATAAAAGCACTTCCTGTGCGTGTAATTTCACAATAATTCGTAATTTCATGCTTAATATGTTATTTAGGACAGACAGACAGAGTAGTTATTTCAAAATAAGGCAAAGTTTCAAGCAAGGATAAACTTAATATGGAGGAAGTGATTATGTTAAACAGAAAGGACATGTCAAAAAGGACTGATTTCAAAATATATAAAGCTTTACAACAGGATTTGATTGTTAAGAATATAGATATTAAAGAGCAAGTCAACCCCTACCAGAATCTAACTCCACTCCCACTTCATGTTTGAAAA